>NC_091680.1:10600334-10900501 GCF_030179915.1 Drosophila takahashii
TCTTTATATGTAATCCAGAAAGAGGTATATATTTATTGATAATTAAATATTTCCGGACATTCTTTATATCTCTCCTCTCTCTAAAGTCTAATACAGTTTCATCTTTATATGTAATCCAGAAATAGGTATATATTTATTGATAATTAAATATTTCCGGATATTCTTTATGCATAGGAAGTGCATCCATGAAGAGCTTTCAATAAAATTGCAGTCTTCTTGATTTCTTTCGTTGTTGCTCGATTTTGGCAGAGTGCCGAGAGAGAGGTAAATCCACCAAGAGAGGGAGACCGGTTTGTTTAATGTCTATCTCTTTAGCAGTTTTGCTCTTCGCGCTCTGACTATGTTAAAAAACATATATGAAATATTTGTGTAAATATGTATGTCGTGCAAAACATTTATTTAAGGAGCCTTATCGGATTTGTTTCATATTTTATTTTAAGTTTCTTTATTTTAATTTATGGGAATTGCGTCATAGAAACAACTGAAATGTAAAACAAGATGAATAACGTTATACGATTAGCCCTGATTTAATAAACTAATTAGTTAAAGAAGCGTTTTGAGTGGGGAAACATGTAAGAAACTTTTAATATAAAATGCACACCCAAAACAAATATTACAAAATATACAAAAATTTACCTTAAGCTAATAAGCTATTATAAAACTAAACAAGGCATTTATACAACCAAGTCAAATTATTTAATTGCCTTAAAAGTTTTTATTAAAATAGTTTTAATAATTTGATTTTCATTTTCGTTGCATTATCATCTCCTGGGATGTTATAAAAAGCCCTTTTGACCATCCGTAATAACACGATGTTAGCGGAAAGCTCATTGCTCCCAGCTTTCTGTTGGCTAACATGGCGCCAAGCGCAAGCTAACAGGTGGTTGCCAATGGTCCACGTCGCCCGATTTTGACTTCGACTTCGGTCCATGCGATAAATATGTCAAGTGCCGGCAGATAAACAGAAATCTCCCGTGTTTAATTATGCAGACGTTTTAATTACGCATCTAACACTGGCAGACGAAATTTGTACAGTGATGTCATACATACCGAAAGCGCCGAATGGTGCGAGCCTCAGTAAATAACCCGAGATTTACAACCCGAGGGCCCGAGATGCGCTCCTGGACTTTTGGCGTGCGCGCTTGTTGCTTCCAAGTCGTTTGGTCGCCGACGAGCGGCCTTTCAATTCAGTTGCCGATGGAACGCGACACTGGGCGGCAGGAAGTTGCGTATACGACGCATTGTCACTCGGCAGGCGACGCGAATCGGATCGGAAGTCCTTTATTCGCGCGCTCCCAACGATTTAAATTTTCAATTTTCCTTTTCCGAAAATAAACCCCGTCAAGGTGCTAAGTGCGTGTAATTAGTCGAAATTCAATTAATTGAAAAGAATCTCAAATTGAGTTACGTTGACGCCAGAAAGTGAAAAGTGAATTTTGGGTGGAAATTCACCGCCGGAAATTGTGCGTTTGAATAAAACGGCCCAAGGCGAAAGATTGTGAAGTTCAAAAGAGTTCTAAGAAAGTTTTTAATAAGGGTGTCAAAAAAGGACTTTTCTTATGCTGAGAAATCTTTTATTTCAAGTTTTGTGTAATGTAACAAAAGTTTTATTTAATGAAGTAGTGTTTTTATATCAACAACAGTGTGTTAGAAATTAATAAAATAATAAAAATAATTAAATACAAAGCCTATAATTGTATTTACTTTTACTTAGTTAAAAATACAGTGAAAATACAACTAACAACTGAATATGTTTATCATTTAAAGATGATTGTCAATAAAAGTGCGCGAACTTAATTAAAATGCTCAATGGGAATGGAAAATAAATTGAAGACATATCAATCTGGGAATTCCGAATCTCATCAGAAAAGTTTATCCCGCTTCGCTGACCGAAAACCATAAAACACGGACACAACTTTCAACGCGAAAAGTGAAGGTAAATTTGTGGGCTGTGCTACTCAAAAATATCAAATCAAAATCAAATAAAGCAAACTTTTTATTGGCGCCGAGCCCGAAAATCGAAGGGAATCGAGCATGACCTATTACTGTCACGTCCGTTTCCGGAATTCCGGGGAGGATGGGCAAAAACACGGGCCACCAACTTTTGGGTCACGTCTGCTGTTTGGTCGAATTCAAATGGCCCAAGACCCACTTACCAGATCTCGGGATGCACATTGCCATAAAAACATGGGCAAATAGACCAACTGCCAAGGCGGGGCCAATTAATTAAAAAGTTTTCACGCGGCCAAAATCAAATCAACAATTTCCACAAGTATTTAGGCGGAAAATTCGAATTGGAAGTTTTCAACAATCGAGTGGCTGCAAGGAGATTGATGTTCTGCATTTAGAAAAAATCTTTTAAAATTCTGGAATTTATGTGAACTAGAAAAATTCAATGGGCACTCATGACGCTTACAAAAAATATTTTATATTTTATATTTTATTATATTTTTTTTCGTCACTTTGTTGATAAAATATTTATGGAATTTTCTAAGAAAAAAATATAATTTTAGTTTACTTTTCTTGACTCAATGAGTCACTAAATTTAATTAAGAAATATTTATTTGATCATAAAAAAGTTTGAATTAAATTTAATGAAATAAACAAATTTTAAAATGTATTGGCTAAAAAATTAAAATATATATAATATAACCGCTGAGTCATTAAATTTAAAAAAGGATCATATAAAAGTTTGAATTAAATTAAATGTAAATATAAAAAAAACACTTTAGCATTTTATCGTTTTGTGGTTTTCCAGAAGTCTTTGAATGAATGAAATATTTGTTAATGATATTTTTTTTTCTCAGTGCATTGTGTTTGCTTGTTGTTGTGGGATATGCTATGATATAAGGACACGGATTCGTATCCGGATGCGGCAGAAATGGATAACCGTGTTGTCTGCAGCCGGCGGAAATCAATTCGCATTACTGCAGCCTCAGTGAGCTGCCCAAAAAACTTTGTGCGCAGCGGAAATAAATTGGTGGTTTTTGAAAACCCTCTCTCGAATGCGGGGGTTGATTAGAGAGACCCTTTAAGTTAACAGCGAACCGACCTGCCTGCCGCCCACCTGGTGTCTAGCCGGGCGGAGTGCTTGACCCCGAGGTGACCCTAAAAATAGGCGTGTGCAGCCTCCACCGGAGCTATTTTTAATCGCCCGCTCGCTCACTTTCGTCGCTATCTTTAAGCTCTTAATTAGTTTTCCCTTTTTTTTTGGCCCGTGTGACGTGTCACAAATTCGGCTTTTGGCCTGAATAGTTGAATGACCAGTAGCAAAACAAAAATACCAAAAAAAAAGTGTAGTCTACTTTTTTGCCCCTAAAGGACACGCCCTCCACTAATTGCTGAGTGTGTGTGTGTGAGCATATACATATGTGTGTGGCTGTTTGTCATAATCAAATATCTTAACACGCAAGCTCAGACCTTTTTCGCTTCTTTTTGGCCGGGCTTCGGCCCGAACCCTAATGACATGGCCACTAATCGGGGCAAAAAGTTGCCACTGCTGCAGTTCTTAATTAGCAATTTGACGCATTATGCTGCCGAGCTTGTTGGCATGTGCGGGCATTAAGTCCGACGATCCTGTCTGCAGGATTAGTCCCTCCCGAAAGGTGAAATTAACTGGGCCCTCCCGCCTGATGGGAATGATGCATAATAAGCGGCGAGTTCCGGGACAAAAAAGAGGTGGCTTAAAAAGGATACATCTGGTACAGGGAGGTCCAGGGGCCACCACACAGGCTAATAGGTAGTTAATTTAATCCCCTCTGTAAGCTGGGACTTCTTAAATAAAAGCTGAATGGGAGCAGAAAAACCGTGCGTTCAAATTGTAAAAATACAATGGGAATGTTGGGAAAATAATTGAAAATAAAATTGCGTGCTTGCAATCTGAATTGTTCCATACTCAAATTTAGTTTAAATTTTAGTTTAATTATATGTAGATAATATTATACATTATTTGAGTAAAAAACTCAAAATTTTAAGATTATTAAAATCACTTTTTTTATATTTAAAAAAATATACATGAAATCAGCAAACAAAAAATAAGAAAAAAATAATGTTTTAACATTAAATAAATGAATTATCCTTAAACTAATTTACATAACTTACATGATTTTTAACTAATTTATGTATTCATTTATTTTCCCAGAATAAAATCAGAAATTTCTCTGTCTGTAGCTGCAGGATCTTTGGTATTTTTATTTAAAAGTCCGACTTGCATTCATTGAACGTCCCATCAGCCGCCGCTTATTGCAGTTGGCTTCATTGTCAATCAGTCAGTCCAATTGAAATTCATCCATAATGAGGCAGTTGCGAGACAGCCTTGACATTGAGATACAAGATACGAGATACACGGTACAAGAAGCAATGAGTAGCCCAAGCCAGGGGCAAATACAAGTGTACAAATATACACAGGCACAAAAGAGAAATACAAATATTCTGCAGTTATTTTTATGATTGAATCAATAAGGCGCATTGGGAAGGTCAAGCTGTGTGACTAGGACTTTGGTTTTCCTTTCTATCGAAGGTTGCCCTCGGTGACCTGTTGATCCGAGGACTGAGAGCTGGGAAATCCGATCGAATGCCTTAAATATTAGCTGGAAAAACACTTGGCCGCTTTTATGGCATCCCGGCAAAGTATTTAATGAATTTATTTATGCTTCAATCACACAATTTAATTCAATTCGCGCAGCGCCCCCAGGAAAAGGCAATTCAATAGAAGAGGGCCTTGAAAACAACCAGCATTCGTTCAACTTTGGTGGAGAGGCGATGGAAATTTAATATGCCCAGCGACAAGTAAATAAAAGTAAAGTATCCGCCGGGGAGGGAGAATATCATGGCGTATACTTAATATGTACTTTACACCGCATCTAGGCTGAGAAGTTCACCTCACTTCGGAGGAGGCCACGTGTCGCTAAGCAGCTCAAAGCGAGTTCAGTTCAAAGGGAGAACTTTTTGTAACTTTATGCCATATGAGAGATAAATGGCAGAATAATTGTCTCCTCAGCCGCATTTAATTTAGTTTCATCTTGACTAGACTCTTTGCAAGTTTCTGTTGGCCTAAAAAAGATGGGAAAGATTGGGGGATTGGGAACAGAAAGAGGTACTTGACACACCGCTCCCCAGACGACAGGATCCGAGTATCCTTTGTGTGCGAGAGCGTTGTGTTGCCAACGGAAACTTATGGCTCAGCAGTTTTCGGCAGCGCTAATTGTCCTGGTTGCTGTTACTGTTTTTGGCCAGGCTCAAACATTGCAGCCCAGTTTTTGGCCTGGCTCAAAACTTGTGGCTGCATCGGCCACAGAACCAACAATAACATTTAATCCTGACTGGAGGATACTCTCGAAATAAAAAGCAAACAGCAATCTGGCAGGGTGAGCGGACAAAATGTTGACTTTAATTACGATATTGGCAAGCAAAACTGTGGCCAAATTTTCGTAATCGATTATTGCAGCGTTGGGCTAAAAATAAACAAATTGTAGGGAAATTTATATGAAATCTATCTTGTTCTGTTTTGTTACCTTGGTTATGTTAGTCTATTTGTTGATATCTAAATATTTGTTTTTCTAAAATACCTTTTTTTTGGAATCGCACATTTTTGTGACTTTTCTGTTTATAATACGTTCTTTTCGATTTACAGTTTTTACACACAAATATATTTTAATATTTTAATTTATTTAATCTCAAACTATTTTCAATCTTTGAAAAGAGAATTAGAAATTCTATTCATGGTAATTTTACCTAGAACTGTACCACAGAGTACGTAGTTCCCTTTTGTTTATGTCTGTCAAATTGCTGCCAAGGCTGCGCTGCAATCGAAAACGAGGAGGAGGAAAGCCAAACCAAACCAAAACAAAGCAAAACAGCCGGAAAAATTGCAACAACCGGGGGAAAACTTTCTCCCAACAATTTGGCTGGCGGTTTTGGCAGACACAATTTTCCCCGCCTCACACAATTTTTTCCTCGTTTAGCCGCTGGACAAATAAATCAGACACAAGTCTGCCCCAGAAATCACTTAAGCAGCCTGGGACTAGATAAAATTCCAAAAATCCATGAACAGAACATAAACAAATTGTAAAAATAAATGTATAGATAGGGGGAAATTTTTTCATTTGGATATTCCATTACACGAGGTGTCAGAATTATTGATATTTAAAGAGAATTATTTTGGAAACACAATTTAATACCAGCATTCTTTGTGGCTTTAAGCTGCATTCCCCAACGGCTAATGCCAATTGTAGTTTAAGCCATTTCTGGCAGATTTCAATGGCTTTGGCCGCCTTAAAAGGCACCGAACGTAAAATCCATTTAAGCGGAGTGTCATAATATAAAACCTCCGAATGACTCACTGTTCGCCAGCCAAGCAGAAAACTACAAAAAAGTGATAAAATGCGAATTCTCGCTTGCGAATTGTTCAAAATCCAGAGATACAGATACGGATACATAATTAAATGCATACATTTTTAGTTGGCTGACTTTGCTTTCTTCTCGGTTTTGTTTACCCCTGTCCCACTCTTTTTTTCTCAGTTTCTCAGTTTTAATGGGCAACAACAAGGGCGAAATCCATTCATATGCGGAACATTAAAATGTACAATTCCCAAACACAGTAAACGAGCACAAATGTTCCACAAAAAAGAAAAAAGTAAAGAAATCAGTAGTAAACGTTCGGGGGCGTTTGCCAAGAATATCTTGTTGTCTATTTACTTGTGAAGCTGATAAAAATTCACTTTATTCACTTTGGCTGTTTATTTGCCTTAGAACAAAGTGGAGACATCGTCGTCTGCATTCGGGTTAAAAGGGGGTCAGAAAAGTGAGGGGGGTGGGGGTGAGTTCGCTGAAGTGACAAACAATAAAACGCAAACTGGTAGACAAATATGAAACTTTAACTGCAACGCAAGTGCAGAGTGCTGAGCAGTGGGATATGTGTGTGGGAAAATCAAGGGGGATTATGCGGAGAGCTCCCTAATCAAACGGGAAAATAAACGACAAAGTTGCTGAATTCAAGTGCAGAGTCTACGAGGAGTTCGACTTTGAAAAACCAATTGGTAAGAAAAGAATAAAAAGTAGCAAATCTACTCTCTTCCTTAAAAAATTTTCTTTTTAAATAAGATTGGAAATATTATTGCAAAATATGTCAAGGAATTGTAAGGGCGTAGTGATAATTCAAATATAAATTACTCTGCATATAATATAATTATTTAATATAAATATTTAATTTAATATTATTGGAAGAAAACATTTAAGAAGCTTAGGTGACATTCTATAATCGAAGAAAACAACATATGAAGATCGAAAATTTGAAATATTTTTAATAAGAAAAATTTAGTTGATAAGAGTTTTTATTTATCCTTATGCTTGATTAAAAAGTAGCGTCAAAACCAAACTTAAACACGGAAGCTTGAGCCATTCCCTTGGGGCAACTTTGTGTGGCATACAGCATACTTTCGCACATGCCCTTTGTTTCCCTTCACTTCACTGTCAGTTCAAGAAAGTTTCGCAACTTTCCTGTCCAACCTTGTTGCAATCCAAGTTCCCAGAGTCCTCCAACAAGTTATGGTTGCCATTCGATGATTGTTTACCGCCTTGTAACAATTGTGAACTCAGCACACGCATTCTCGTGTTTCTCCGTAAACACCGAAGAAGAAAGGAAAATAGTTGTCTTTTATCGCATTTGGAACATCTTCCCTGTTTGCCTGTTAGCCTGTTTGTTTGTTCACTTGGCCGATAAATGTTTTGGCTGCGGCTTTGATAAAACACGCCCAGAATGAGTCCGAGCCATAAATATATACATATATATAAATGAGCCGAAAAAATGGGCAGCGGCTGCCAAGACAAACAGCCGTAAAGTCATAATAATTGAATAATTAAAAACACACAATGAGTTAATTTTTTGATTACATTTTTTGCGCTACCGAGAGAACCGAGAAATATTAATGGGAAGATAATCATTTTCAGAGGCGAAAGAAAAGTAAACAAAGCCACACACATGCAAGTAGTTTGTCATTGTCCAAACAGTGCAAAAAGGGGCAAAAGCAAAAAGTGGGGGTGGTGGCAAAAAAGAAAACATAATTGAAACTCGCAACTGTTTTCATTAATTTTCCAGCTGTGGGGAAGGAGGGGATTTTTCGCGGGGAGGTGGCGTAATGGCAATGCAGACATTAAGGCTAAACACAAACCATTTAATTCCCTTGTTTAATCATAATTTAAGACACGCTTCAACGTCACTCAAAGTCAGAGTCAAGGCAATTGCTTATGGTCCAGAGGAACCCCCTTCTAAATACCCACTCTCTGCCAATTTTCCAGCGTTTGTTCTCCGCTTAATTTATGCAACATTTTTGCGAGTTTGTCGTTGGCCCTTCTTGTCCTCTCATATTTGCTTTTGGCCCCGGCAAAAACGAAACGAAGGGAATATTTTATTTTCAAATATTTTACATTGCAAAGCGGCATTTTCGAAGAGCAAAGGGGTTATTAGCTTACATGAGTTCAGGGGTGGAAAGAGGGCAATCACACAGACGAAAATATCTACATGATATCTACACAATGTTTACATTTTTAAATTAATATAACATCTAAAATATTCTTAGTTTTTTTTTTAATATTTCATAACAAAATTACTTTTCACTCTATAAGTAACTAATTTATATTGCTTTATTTATGTTTCTTTAATATTTTATATATTATTTTTACAGCGAGCTTTGAAGATATTTACCACTATTGCGCTTCTCATCCTTTTCATTTTTCGGCTGAAATTCAAAAACTCATATACAACTACTATTCTTTTTTTTCGGTGCAAAAACAGGAGACAAAGTGAGCCCGGCCGGCTTAGTGCGATGCGTTTGATGTGGCCTGGGGGCTATATGTTTCCCGTTTCATTTTTACGGCTTTGTTGTGGAATTAAAGTTTAATATTCCCCATCCGAGGGCAGGTGTTACCCCTTTTGTGAGCCAGTGGTTCATAAAAAGAGAAGGTCTTTCTTTTTTTTTGTGTAAACAATTTGGCAGGATACGAATTTTATTTCCGCTTCGTTTATTGTGTCGTTTGCCAGTCAAGTCGGAAGTAAATACAAACATTTTATATTTATATTCGTATATTAAAATCATGATTGGATCATACTAAAGCAAATGATTTATTAGCTCCCGCTGATGAGGTTCAGTCATTAATGTTGCCGCTTTATCTGCGAGCAGGAATCTTTAGCTTTCATTGACGATGACCAACATAAAATGTAAAATCCCAAAGTGCAGTGGTGAAAGCATTCCTGTGGCAACTCATGTAATATGCAGTTGCAGCTAATGCATGCAACAAAAACAACATGCACATGCCGCACAAAAACTGAAAGGGAAAACCGAGCGCATAATGTAAACGAGCGAATGCCATGATTAGCAGACATTTTGTGGGAAATTAAAATAAATTGCCCGGTGGTAGATGTGAAAATGTTTTTGGTAAAAGCATAAACACACACCATTTTGGTCGACACCTGTCCGCAGTTTCTGCCTCACGCCCTCGCGCAAAAACTTACTCAATTCCGGGGCACTGATTCAATTTATGCACGTGCAATATTCGTTTTTCAATTCAATTAAATACACCGTTGCACGCACTGACAGCGGACGCATGAAATTAAAACTGAAACGCATTAAATAATAAATTATGTTTGCCTCATTCCATATTTATTCGTCAATTTCAAAAAGGTCATTAAAATGGACGCTAGAAATAAAAATGGCGCCGCCTGAAAGTAGGCAACGATTTTTGGACGGCCAGCCAATTAAGTTGCGCATCCGCCGTGTGTGACTGAAGTCGGGAGTTGATTCGGTTGCATGTTATTAAAATAAATCAAAATGCAGCACAGAGGGAATCAGCAACTAGCTTAAAACTACGAAATGTATTTTTAAATTTCCAATTATTCATAAATGCAAAAAAAGTTCAGCTTTTGCGGGTGGTTAACATGGAATTTGATTCAGAAATGATTTTAAATTATTTTTAAATAGAGAATATTTAAAAAAAAAGTCCTATGAAATATAAAAATTTAATAGTTTAAAACTGCATTTAGTTTAATTTATTTATAAATATTCGTAAGACTTTAAAATTCCATAGTAAAAATCTAATGGCTAGTAATCGCACTAATTAAAACTCAAAAAAATATTTTACAATCTGTCCCGCGGCGATCGTAAAAAGTTAGTCCCTGTTAGCTGGGGCTTATCAAAGACTCTTTGCCGTTTAATTAATTAAAAGGGTCCGGTGGAGTGGAGTTCACCTGCGGGAGTAGAGTGTCCGTTTTCCATTGTTTCAGTCGCTGCTCTGCCTTTCGCTCCGGTTTCTCAGTATTGCCAGTCGGTCATTAATTTATTTTTAAGAAGCGCATAATTGCCCTGTAACTGGGCCAGTAACTGGAACTGCAAGCCGGCTAACCGGTCCAGTAAACGCTTATTCATGAGCGGGGGTTCGGAGGAGGCGAGGAGAGGCTGCACTTGGCTGCAGGATAAACAAAGGAAAGGACCACTCGGATTGCAGGATCTGTGGTCCGTTTGTTTGTTCATCGCTCCTTTCATGCAACATAAATCGCTGGCTTAATGCGAGAGTGTGGCAAGCGGCCAAAGGAGCAAAGGACCCCGGGTTCGGGCGAATCGCAAGTTGCAAGCTGCATGTCCTCGACAGCAGCACCTCGCTGCCCTTTTGAGAAAGATGAGTAGTTGAGTCGCCTTTGTCCCCTCGGTGTCGACATGAATCAGAAACTTAATTATTTTCAGCCGCGCGATGGCGCAAACTGTTTTGGCCAAACAAACGGGATAGCATCAGGACGATAAATACACGTGACAAAAATACACACACAAAAAAGCAAAATGAGGTTACGGTCGTTGTTATGCATTACTGTCAAAAAGCTAAACTTTTTTTGGTAAAGATTAGGTATTTATTTTTTTACTTATTAAAGAGATAGATTTTAAAATTTAATAATTACAATTTTAAAATATATACCTTATACCTTTTATACCTTATCTAAAATTAAACCCTTTTAAAAAGGAATTTCTTTAAGTGCCCTAGTAACGTTTGCAAAAACAACAAAGTGCTCGCAGTATGCGACATAAATCGATGTGCCTGACATTTTGACGCAGCTCACAGCACTTTTTTTACAATTCTGCTGCAGCAACAGTGGCAACAAAACAATCGTAGGAATATTTACACTCAATTTACTGCCACTGGTGATGAGACTTTTCGTCGGCCACCCGAAAACCCACACTCACTCAGCCATTCGAGTGTCGTAAACCCCGGTGTTTTTGTGGGTCCCTCAGCCACCTGAAAGATATTGGGGTTTTGGTAGCGTTACTGGGGGACAGAGGGTTTGGACATACACCTGCTGATGACTGTCACACACAGAATCCTCCTTTGAGAGTATATTTTTAAAAAACAATTTTAAGCAGGACCCCGAAACACTGGGCTTTAAAAGGGGCGGAGTGCCACAACCCCACCCACATGTTAGACAGACCGGAAACTCGGCTAGCAGCGTCATAAACTGGTTACATTGTCAGGCGCAGGAAGGAGAAAAGAAGGGAAAAAAAAGGAAATGAAAGGAGAGGAAATTGCTGGAATATTCTCACGCAACAGGATGCATATAAATCATAACAAGAGCCGTAAAACATATAGGTATATATAAGTCGCTGTCCGATAAATATGCGAGGAGGGCAATAAAGCATACTCTGCATATGGGGATCAGGATAACTGGCACATATATTTACAGAGACGAATTGCCGCCTTAACGCCACATCATCGGACTAATAGACACCCTGTACGCGATGGCGATAGCGCGTAAGTGCATCCTGTTTAATGGCATTAAATTGTGTTTTATGACTCAATAATAAACGGCGTGTTCGAGGATCCTCATCGCCATCGTCCAATTGCGGAGCCGGCGAACCACAGACAGCATTGCCAAGTGGCCGCGAGTTGCACGCACTGATTGAATTTCGACTGGGTGTTGCAAGCTCCAAGTGACTTTCAGTGTCAATTGTGGTGCACAGGAAAAATTCGGGTTTTCAAATAGATATTTTAAAAATACATGGGCTAATTTTGGAGAATTTCTTATTTATTAAAATATATTTATTGATCATTTATGTTCCCACAAAAATCCATTGTTCACTTAAAATGCTCAGGAACACTTCAGATAGATTTGTTTAATTTTTTGACAATATATATTTTGTATAATACATTTTTTCCTGTGTGCCATAAGCAATGGAAATGGGCAGGACATAAAAAACAGCCAACAGCAGGACAAATGTGCCTGACTGCTGCTTCTGTCCTGCCTTTCATCCAGCTCCTCTCCCTCCGCATCCTGCTCCTTCTGGGCAGGGCGCACATGTTGAGGCAAAACATTTGACATTTCTAGTGTTTGCCTTATGTGGAGGAGCACCAAAAGCGGACACTCACCCTCACACTCACTCCAAAAGGCGACAGTTTAAATGGCAAAGTAAGCGCGACTAACATACACAAACCAATATGACTGAGTGCACCGATTTTACCATTCCCTGGCTTATTTTGTTTGTCAAGACTCTGGCATGGGTATTTTAGGTTTAATTTTGCCAGGAATGTGGGTCTGATTTATGTGGAAAGAGAAAAGTGAAGATTTCCTTTATTTCTTTTTAAAAGGGTACTTTCTTAGCTTCCTAGGTATTTCTTACAACTATAAAGATACCTTTATGGCCAACATTTATAATAATTTTAAATTTATTTGAGAGTTTTTTAATTATTCTGCGTAAATGTTTTTAAATTTCTTTATAATATTTGCAAGTTTCTACCATCTTACATGAGGGTATATAGCTTTCGATGCCAGTATATAGTTGCATATATGCCACTTCCTTTGTTTCCTTTGGCTTCTTTTTTATGCCACTTATTGTGCACACTTTTGCACTTGTCACCATCCCTATAAAGACGTATACATATGTGTGTGTTGCCTTATAGACCCGGTGACGTGTAGTGTTCGCCACTCTGTCGCACCCACACCCACTTGAAATCTGTCAACTGCAACTATTTATTAAATTATATACTGCCATTGTTAAACGCGAATGTCTGGTGTCTGTGTGTCTGAAGAAGAAGTGGGTGCTTTTTACTTTCCGGCGAAACTTAAAGAGCATCTTGAGTTTATTGAGAATGCTAAATGTGATTTTCCGCTTATCTGCTTACAGATTTTGCAGCGGATTCCTCGACGGATTCTTTCACCGGCAGGATGAAACACACGGTCGTCAGCAACGGACATTGCCTCCTGCCTCGATTTTCCGTTTGTATGGCGGCATTACGCAAATTGACAACAGCTTAAATCACTTTGAGGTGGCTTAAAGCCTCGACATCAGCGAAAAGAACCTCTTGTCAACCTCAAGGATTCGTAGTGCCGTTGTCGCTGCCGTTGGCAGTTAAAACTCTCACTTGACGAGAGCCGCAAAAAGAGGAGAAAATCTGCTCGATAGCAATAGACAGAATCCTCTGGCACAATGGACGTGGAGCTCGAGGAGGAGGAGGAGCGCATTTGCCTCAGGTGAGTGTTGACAGTTTGGCCAAGAGTGTGGCACAATGTTGGGGCTTTAAGGCTGTCAATGGTTTCGATACTCGATGGTGGCTCCAATTGCATACCCCTCGCCTGGTGAAAATTCGGAGGAAAATTTAAGTCATTTGAAGGATAAATAACAGTTCCTGATAAAAAAAAATACTTTAATAATTCTAAAAATATAAATAATGCTTTCAAAAATTTAATTTCTTTTTAAAAATAACTAAAACGTGATTCCAATAAATAATTGCAATAAATTATTCTCTTTATTTATTTATAACACCTAACAAAATTTATTAGAAATAATATTTTCTATTTTCTTTTTGAATAACATTGCGAATTACAGTTGAAAAGACAATATTTTAATCACTTCAATCAAAATCGAACACTTCCCTATTTTAAATTGAAACGTTTAGCTTACACAAGTTTTACTGTAGCTCGAGAGAGGCGCCAATTTCGCTCAACTTCTATTTACAATAATCAATTAAATGGGTCCCCCGACAATGTGTCGCATTGCCAGTGGAATTGTATCCGATGAAAGCCCGGGAACAAAAGGCGGCAATAGCAACAAAGCCACTGGTATTCAATGTCAATCTCATATTTCAATTATGCTTTATAAATGGCAACAGACGACGCGTCTGACAAAGATGCTGTCTTCAGTGGAAGCAAAAGCTCAATGGACTCGACTTCTCTATTCGAGGGTTCTTCACCTTTAAGTATCAGCAAATGAGTGTGTGAAAAAGCCAGGAAATTTAGTCAGCTGAAAAATGAAATTCCCTGGCCAATTGGGAACCTGGGAAATTGCACATACGCCCCGTGGCCACTGACAATTCACTCACTTTGATATAAAAAGCAAGGACCATAAAGGACTGCTCGCTCGTGACTTAATCGAGTTATGCCAGTTTAATTACATCATAGCCCAGTTTTAAATACATTTTGCAAGGAAGGGTGGAACTTCCCCAATCATTATGGGGAATAATTGCAGGCTTGGCCATAAAACGAGGCAAATAATGAAGGAATAAAATCTAAAGTCGTGCGATTAAACGGCTTTAATTGCTGTGAGTTGAGCCCTGCGCCTTAGTAACACTTAAATGGAACTGACTGGGGAAGCCCCGCAAAGTAAACATAACTTACTGGTCATAAATTTAATATTTCGTCCCGTTTTCCTGTCGAACTCGATGCGATGGTTCAACCTCAGAGAGCAGCAGCTGTAGATGTCGGGACAACTCGAAACGTCTGCTTAATGCTATGCAAATTTCTTTTTCTATGCAAATTTTCTTTTCACTCGTAGTAAACAAACGCCGGAATCGAAAGGCGGGGGAAGAAGGGAAAATTCTGTCGCAGGCGACACAACGCAGAAACTAGGTAAAAGTCAACCGAATCTGCTATAAAATGTGAATTTTAATGGCAAACAATGAGGCCGGGACAGGTTTTCAAAAGTAGAGAAAAGTGGAAAATACATAGCGCGACTTTTAATGCGGGGAAAACTTTTGCTGCAGCGACTAAAGCTAATTAGTAAGCCATAAACATAAATAGCCATGTCCTGGCAACTTTTACGAGTCTGAGAGATTTCTTTGGCCAAAGTCAAGAGTACTTGTCTTACCATGTTCTTTAGAATAGGGATTCGAGGTTTGAGTTGCCGGGTCTCCCAGCGATTTGTCAATTTTAATGGCCTTCGAATACTTGCTAACTTGATTGCTGCCTTTAAAAGTGGCCACTTACACGGCTTATTGCCTTTTTCTTTTGCCACCGAAGCTGTTCTGTCCTGATTGCTTTTGATTTTGAGTGTGTTTACCCAAATCAGAGGCAGCCGTCAAATAAAAAATGCTTTGATTCGGACCACAAAGCGGCAAAAGGACATCAAAGCCGTGGGTTTGCTAAGCGCATTTTCTGCATAATAATGCGTAACAAGGACGAGCAAGAGAAAATCTAATAATAATGGTATTTTAAAGAACCGTCAAGAAGCACCAGCTGAGGTTCTGTGCCCACAATGGGCGAATTTATTCGCAGTCCAACTCTGATTGATACCCAAACATGTTCGATATCCCTTTCTTCCTGCTGATTCTAAGTGCACTGACAAAAAAATTATATTCCTACATTATAAATCAAAAATATTGTTTGGGAATAATTTTCATAAAAAAGTTGGTTTTTAATTACAATTTAGAAATATAAGTGCAATAAGAAAAAGCAAACGAATTTATTAAAATAAACCAACTACTACTTTAATTTCACATTAATCCCTACTTGATATTATATTTTTTCTGTGTCTGGAAAAACTTGTTCTTACCCTGCCCTTTGTCCTTTTTTTATGGGTTTCTTCACTCCTTTTTTTGTTGTCCGACCCAAACTGAGCCGCTGAGTAATTTTTCTATTTTCTGCTTTGTTGCTCGCTTTCAATTGCACGCCCATGTTGACCAATGTCGACATTAACCCAAATCCAGCACACTCACATACAAACATATATACAGAGGATATATAGGTGTCTGTCTGTCTGCCCGAAGGGTCCTTTATGGGCCAGGACTCTTAGCCAAATGAAGTTGCCAAAGACATGGCCATATCCATAACACAGATGGCCGTTGGCTGATTCCCCTTGCGGTAAACTGGTGAATTGGCCACCTGCTGCGTTTGTTTTGGCCTGTTTCGCTGTCATTCTGATGGTTGCCATTTCCTGACCTGTGCCGGAAATTAATTACCAATAAAATTATGCTCATAGCTTGCTTTAATTGATTTTATGGCCCCGCTTGGGAGACAGTTATGGGGGTAATTGCAGTATCATCGATTGCTTTCTATCTTTCTATGGATTAAATGGAGCTTCTTCGAATCAAGCAATTTAATGTTGTATGTTTATTTGAATTTATTTATTCATTTTATTTTTCTTCATTTTTTCTTGGTCTGTTGGCCATTTAAATTTATTTGTTTTAAAAATGAATTTTTAATCTATTACTAATTTTAAAACTGCTCTTTTTTAAATGTCATTTAGACTTTAACCTATTTAAATACGTTTTCAAAATAATGTTGAACCTAAAACCAATAAATCCTTCAACTAATTAACCCCTCAAATAGTTCAGATTTAATATCCTCCTTAGGAATTTTATACAGGCAAGCTTCAACTAATTATGTATAAATATTTGCCGCACTTGAACCATGGGGAAAGCTGAATGATAGCCACGCCCCTTCCGGATGTATGGTCCCGCCCCCTTGGAAGGGCTTAAACGCTTAATAAATAAGCTAAGCAGCTTGCCAGACATCCCTGATATAGTTGTTGTAGCCGGTGCTGTTGTTCTGGCCATATCGATGGCTCAACCTTGGCAAGTAGTTGGTGGTGTTGTTGGTGTTTTGGTGCCACCGGGGCATGACAATAATGCATGGGAACCGCCCGTTGCGGCCCTCGGGTTAAGCATAAATATGTCAAGTGTTAATTGCTGCCACTTAACGCAGAGCACAAACTCAAACACAACCGCAGAGACACTCTTGCACTGAGAAAATATTTATAATATTTACAAAGAGTCTTAAAAGCAGTCTTAAAAATATAGAAAAAATATTCTAATAAATAAAGAATTTAAATAATAATTTACTGATTCAAATTTTTATTTTTAATCATTTTAAAAATTGTTAAATAAATAATCTGATATTTTTTCTCGGTGCGCACACATATAGAAAAGACGTGTAAATATGACTTTAATCTACTTAGCTTAGCAGCTGCCGCCTAAAACCCCCTTTTTCCGCCCACCCCCTTTTTCTGAGTCTGCAACTTGAAAGTCGCAGCACCAAAAGCAAACAAACCCACCCACTCACACACACACACACTAACACACTTGTTACACACCCAATAATGTGCTTTAACAAGTTTCTTATGGCCATAAATTCAACAAGCCAACAAAAGCTCATAAAAAGGACTGACTACTGCCCTACCCCCTCACCTTTCGTCCTTGGATTTCCCAGCCCTTTGGGCCGAAAGTGGGTGGCTGGAATGGCTGATTGGCGACTTGAAACTATCCCCACTGTTTGTCTAAATAAATAAGAGCCGGCATTGCAGACATGCCTTTGACATTTCATATCTGAACACTGGCCGTTCACAAACACACCTCAAAAACTTAGCAGAAAATTCGCAAAAATATGGGAAACACAGAATTTCAAAAAAAAAAACTAGAGAAGCAATAAGCCTTGTTTTTTTTTTACAAAATAAGCTTTGAATTTTTACGTAGCGAAATATCAGGAAATTCGAAATATGCTTATGCTGGGGACACTTTAATTAAAATGTTTGTACTTGCCCCAAGCTAAAAATGGAATTTCACTTGAATGCTAGATGACAAAATATAATAAAAATTTAAAAAATTCCAAAGGGGATGCTATCCTTATTTTTTTTTCTTTTGGCTACAAAAAAAACACATATCAAAATTAATAAAATTGATGTGTTTTGTTAAAGACAAAAAGTTCATTTATTTTTTCTTAGAAATAATAAAATTTAATACTTAAAAAAATATAAGATAAGCTGGCGTAATAAATTTAAAGGCCTTACAGATTATTGCCAGTAAAAGGCTAGATTATTTAATAACCCGGAAAAATTTCTAAAAGCCCTTTAGCAGACCATTCCCGCCAAAGATATAGCCATCAATCGTTGATTATCATTTAGGACCCCATCATAATTGTCATTATCATTCTCGCGGGCAAGTCAACCGGGCGAACTGGAGTCAATTACCATATCAGCAACATTGTTGACCAAAACTGATTTCACTTGCCGTCACTGCCGAGAGAAAGAGAGAAATGTGGAGAATATGGGAAGAGAACCCAATACCAAAAAAAAAAATGCTTGACAGTATCATATTATATCCCGGCGATGGCGATTTTTTCTCGCTCAGTTGTCAAACGCCAGTCCGATGTGAAAGACGCGAAAAAAATAGTATTTAACCAAAGCAAGCCGCTGGCGGCAGCAAATATAATAATAATAATAATAATAATAAACAGAAAACCTGTTGAGCAGTCGCACCTAACATATGTCTATATGTATACCCAGTATAGATCAACATTTGCATAGTACATATGACGACGAGTCAAAAAGCGGTGAAAAGTGCAAAGTTCCGTGGTTCAGTGATTCACTGAATAGGTTCCATATTTACATATTCGTCGAAAGTGACAACGATGGGCGAGGAGACCCTGCCCACTCCACCGCGTTCGATTTATCGATTTTGTATTTTGAATATTGTTGCGCCATTATCAACACATTTATATACGCGATAATTATATTAGAAGTTTATCTCTCGCCATCGCTGGCGATAAACTCCACTCGACTCGAATTGGTTCGGATTGGTTCAGTTGCCCGATTTTCTTCTTTGGGGATTACTCATCGAACAACTTCGGCCGGGAAAAGTAGTGCAATCGCTCTGACAATGTGTTAATCAGTGAAACGGAACATAATCCGCGGTGATCGATCGGGCATGTGATACCGTCCTCTATTGGACCAAACCTTACAGGTGCGTAAATATAAATCGAAGCATCTGCCTATATGCTAAATGCTCCACGGTTGGTTGCCTCAGTGCTAAGGTGCTAAAATCCGCATCTTTACAGCCTGAAAATTACACTTGAACTCGCGATCTCGCGATGCCAATTGATGTGAAAATTGATTGTTTTTTACGCATGGCGGAAAATTCCACCTAACGTGGGAGTTATCCAATATTTATTGAGTTTTAACTTAACCTATACCTGGGCACACAATAAATCGGAGTTTGAATTTGCCTAATAACGCATTTACTTCCCATAAGTGATAACGATTATTTTATAGGGAAAAAGAGTAGGTATCAATGAGAGAGCAGAGATTAGGGGAGAGATACTAGGTACTGATGCACATTGATTAGGCGAGTAAATATGGTAAATATAATCCACGCTGTCTGGCGCAGGCAATCCGAAAATACACCAGGTTCCTTTGGGCCGATAACACTTGACATCAATTTGATAATGACGGCCATGCAACCAATGAATGGATCGTATTAAGATAAATACAAATTATGAAATAATAATAATTAAAATAGAAGAAAAATATTACTAAAGATTGGTATATATGCATTAAATCCAGCATTTAATTTAAGTTCGAATGACCAAGAAATAAACTATACATTTCACCATATATTTTTATAGGCCATATAAAATAAGTCTATCCAAAAATGACTTTATTAACGCATGATAAAAAGCAATGTTTGTTTTCTTCATCAATATCAATGACACTTAATCGATATGTGTACGCAATGACATGGATACACTCAAAAAATTTTTTTTCCTAAATTTTAGAAAATCGCCATAAAATGAAATTTTTTCTTAATTTTAGAAAATTTTCTGAATTTTAGAAATTGTTTTCTTGAATCTAGGAAAAAAGACCATAAAAACAGAATTTTATGAAAAACCTTTCTAAAATTTAGAAAAATGATTTTTTTTCTTAAATCAATGGTGTTTTTTCCTAATTTGCTCTCCAAAAGTTTTTTTAAATTAATGGCGATTTCGCCATTAAATTAAGAAAAAATGTACTTCAGCCCTTCCTAGAATCTAGAAAGTCGCCATAAAAAATACGGTAAATTGTTCTAAATTTTAGAAATTTTTCTGAATTAAAAAAAAAAATTTTCTTGAAAACAGAAAAGTAGAATTAGAAAATCACCATAGATTTAAGAAAAACTTTTTGTATTTCTTTTATGCTTCTCACTCTTTCTTCGAAACGAAAAAGAAGAAGACAAGGGGTTAGACCGCGGCGCGTTGCGACGACAGTTTTTGGCGTATGTATGTATATGTTTATGTGTGTTTGTGCGTATGATCGAGAATTTTCTTGCGCGTAGCTGTAACTTTTATTGCGTTGTTGTTTTGGAAATGCAGTCTCTCGCGAGAGAGTTGCTTGTGTTGCGCTGCATTTTGAACCCTTGTGCTCAGTTTTGGATGAGCATTGCAAGTAATAAGTTTGTGTTGAGCCTATTTAAGAAAGTTAAAGGGCGATCCCTCTAAGAGGCAATTAATAGGTAAGCAATTTAAATAAATTTAAATATAAATTTGGTAAGTGTGTGAAAATTTATGGTAAGCAAAGGGCATACTATTGCAGGCCGCAAATACCATCCTTCTCTAATATTAATTTTTATTTTCGATTGCAGGAATAATTTTAATTTCAGGTATTGTTGATAATTTGGCAGTAAGTAAGTAAATTTTAATAATAGGTAATATATTAAATACCTACTTAATATTAATATTAATAATATTTTATCTTTTTTGTTTTCTTTTCTCTTTTTTGTTTAGGAAATATTTATAATGTCATTATACCCGTTACTCGTAGAGTAAAAGGGTATATTAGATTCGTGCAAAAGTATGTAACAGGTAGAAGGAAGCGTTTCCGACCCTATAAACTATATATATTCTTGATCGGGATCACTAGCCGAGTCGATCTAGCCATGTCCGTCTGTCCGTCTGTCCGTCTGTCTGTCTGTCTGTCTGTCTGTCCGTCTGTCCGTATGAACGCTGAGATCTCGGAAACTATAGAAGCTAGAAGATTGGCATTTTGCATGCAGATTCTAGGAGTTCCTACGCAGCGCAAGTTTGTTTTAAAAAGGTGCCACGCCCCCTCTAACGCCCACAATCGCTTATATACGATTTTAAAAATTTCAATATTTTGGAAAAGTAAAAATGCAGTTTTATTGTGTTTATCAGTACCTATCGAAATGTAGAAGAAATTTTTTAAATCGGACCATTCGTTAAAAAGTTACGGCGGATCAAAGTTTTTCTCCATCTCTTTCGCACTCCCTTTAGCTGAGTAACGGGTATCTGATAGTCGGGGCACCCGACTATAGCGTTCTCTCTTGTTTTTATCTTTTTTTGTTTTTTTTATATTTTTTGTTTTGTTTTCCTTTTTTGTTTAGGAAATATTAATAATTTTCTTTTCATCTTTTTCATTTTCTTTTCTCTTTCTTGTTTAGGAAATAAAATAGTAAAATAAATATGTATACATTTTATTAAAATAAAGAAAATTTTCTGAAAATAAAAAAAGTCCTTTCTTATTTTAAGAAAAAAAATTCTATTTTCAAGAAAAGTACTTTCTGGATTTAAGGAAATTTTTCGCAATTTTATGGCAATTTTTCTTGATTTTAGAAAAGTATTTCTGCTTTTCAGAAATTTTTTTCTAAATTTTAGAAAATTCCTTTCTAAAAAATACGGTAAATCGCCATCGACTGAAATTCATGGCGAATTTCTTGATTTAATGGCGATTTCGGGCTGTTTTTTTTTTGAGTGTATCCTCCATGGGCATCCCAACGTGGCTTAGTTGACCCCTCGACTTATTGGTATTTCCTTTTTTTGCCAAGTTCCTTTGGCTAGATTTAAATTTACTTTCCCTGAAAAGTGTGCTACGTTTGCAGGGGAATGCGTGTGTGTATGTGCGCGTGCCTTCACGTGTGTTTGTGCAGTCGTGTGTGTGAGTGTTTCACTGCTAATTTGAATAATGACAACGACATCAACGCGCCATTTTCCATTTTCCACTGTTGTCGTGCTGCCTTGAGTTCCCATTTTGCGTTTCCGCTGCGGCATCGGGAATTTAACATCAAATAAGCTGACATAAGGCATAGGGTATATATATATATCCGGTCTGTTATCAGCGGAAAACAAAAACAACAACTCAATAAACCCAGAATTATTCAGAAGCTCTTATAATCTTCGAAATTTAAAGGCTCTTACTGACAAATTCTCGCAAAATAAATTACAGAAATCAAAGAATTATTCAAATGCCACAAATCGTGTAATTTAATTTGACCGATTTCGATTTTCGCTTTAATGGCATTGCAATAAATAATAATCAAATAAACAGGACTCCAGCCTGAAATTTAGGCACATAAATTACAATTTCATTGAAAGCTTTTCCCAATGAAAGTAACTTGTGTCATAATTAAAGAGAATTCTAAGCTGGACTCCAAAATAATTTAAAACCTCATTCTTCTTGATAATAAGATATAATTATTAAAATCGCACAATGTAAGGTAATTAAATGTACACGGTTTTCATATAAATACAATAAAAATCAATTTTGTCTTTCGCAAGAAACAATAACACAATAAATAGCAATTAATTCAGTCACTCATAGGAAGCTCCCGTGGGTTTTACAAAGACATTTAATGCTATTGTTAGTTCAATAGAATTTTGTGCAAAGACGCATTGAACGGGACTAAAGGACCACCCACAGAGACTCAAATTAATTTTAATTTCAACTTTATATTCATCTTATGAAAAAAGGGAATTTTGGTATGGAATGCTCTAATCAATTCAATATATATTAACAAGTAAAGAAACAAAAAATACAATCTTTAATGAAATTAAAGGTTTTTCATGGCACATGTTCTTGTACTCTTCAGTTCTTGCAATTAATTTACACTCCTCAACATTTTAAATTTCAATTTTCGCCACCAAATGTTTACCTTCATTAGGCGGCATTCGAACTTCAAAGTGAAGATTGTAATTCAAAGCTCGGTGATTTAAGAACCATGGGCGGATTCAATGTGTTGTCGATATGGGGGATAAATTACCTCCACCCGGTAAAAAGTACAAGGAAATGTGACATTCAAAAATTATGCAACTACGAATTTGTTTTGAAATCCTTCCACAACCAATTTCTGGATCCATCACTGTGAAAAACAAAGTTCAAAATAAATAATAGTATTTTTATTCAACTTTTAAAATCGTATGTTTCAAATGCAATACATATTCATATATATCCCCGGGATTCCGGAGATTTGGAAGTTTTTCAAATGCCAAGATAACTGAGACCTTACTTTGTAAATAATTTGTGTGTAACCTTCTCCTTTCTTTCTCTAGAACCGCGGAGGAGGGGCAGTTGGCCAACATGGATGACGACAAGCTGGTTTCCGACGAGGTGCACATGCGGCAGTTGAGTGCGACGCCCTCGTCGGCGTTTTCGTTGCACCAGCGTCGACAGAGCAACAGTGTGACCCACTCCGCACCCCCCGAACTCACGCAGGGGGTGGGTGAAACGAAAGAGGAGGCGCCACCAGGGGAGCAAAAGGCGGATGCCGATCCCGATGAGAGGGTGGTCCTTCGGCGGGCAGTGGACAAGGGCGCCATCGCCTTGGCGCAAATCGACGACCTGAAACTGGAGGGGGATGATGACGATGAGGATGAGGTTGATGGTCTGGGTCTAAGTAATCCCGCAGCGCAGACTACGGATGATGAGCAGATTACGGTCAAAGGAACAGGAACAGAAACAACAGCCGCAGCAGCAGCAGTGGCATCCTCCGAGGTAAGTTTATATGTGAGTGCCCTCCCACGCACTTAGGACTAATTAAAGCCAAGCTAAAACCAAAAACAGCAGGATGCAGCCACAACGATAGCCACTCCGGACATGTCGAAAATACCCCGACTGCCCGGCGACGGCGCCCAAATGGAGGACACTGGCGACCAGCCGCCATCGGAATCGCTGCGTGCCTCCACCACATCAATTTTGTCCAATTTGCGCAAGAAACAGCAGGGCGGCCCCCTGCGTGCGGGAGGGGGCGTGGCCAAGCAGACGCCGCTGCGGGTGCAGTCCGTCCGGATTGTGGAGGCCAAGCGGGCCTACGGACCCAAGCGCCGCACCGAGAGCTGCAGCATCTTTGGCAACAGCAATTTCGGTAAGCGGGGATTCCGGGAAATCCCGGATATGGAATCGAGTTCTGACCCAAAATCCGCCTATCGTGAAGAGGATATAAAGGATATTAAGTCACTAAGATTTCCTTATTAAAAGACTAATATATTTTGCTTCCCTATTTAAACTCTTTTTTCGGTTATCATAGAAAAGGGTTCAGAAATGACCTTTAAAATAAGTCACCATGAATAAAAAAATGTAATTAGTTTAGTAATATCAGTTGTGTGTTTCATCCTATAAGAGTTTCTATACGAATACGGCAGTCTTAAAAACTAAAAATGGTACAAAATCAAGAATTTTACACAAAATAGAGCTTGGGAAGAGTGAAAAGAAAAGCCTATTATTAAAATTAAAATCAATTTTTTTTAAATTTTTTTTTCAACTTTAAATGTGGGCAAATGTCCCGAGCGACAATATTGAAGTGCCCATATATATTTTATAATTATATTATAATTTTAATTATAATTTATATATTTTTTAATATCCCTTAAAGAACACGATCTGGAATCGGGTAACTCGCTAGCCAGCATCGCAGGCCAACCGCAACGGCCCTTAAACAACGAGATGTATTCCGCTTTCAAGAGTGGCAACGTGGTCAAAGGAATCCTTTGTCCTTCGCTGACCAACTCCTTCAAGCAGAGTTCTCTGGAGCGATCCTACCTGACTTACACGCATCGCCAACGCCAGAAATCCCTGATCATTGTGAACGTGGTGGATTTTGTCCTTAAGATTGTTCTGGCTTTCGTCTGGATGATGAGACGGAGTGAACTGGGTCCCATTGAAAACGAAGGTGGAACGGTGAGTGGAAGGGTTCCTTGACTTAAATAAATAACTATAATTAACTGTTATCAAAATCATTAAAATAGAAATTTTAATAATTATACCTAGGATATATTACAAAAATGATTTAATGGTACTCACAAAATATGAATGAATTATTTTCGGGATTATTTATTGTTTGTTTATTTTTAATAAATAATAATTAGAATTACTATATAATTAATTAAATATAATACAATATTATTACTTTAATCAGTCACTTTAAAAAATACAAAATAATTGCGTGGAGATTTAAGAGTATTTAGCATAATTTGATATTAGACGTGGGACGATAATGTTAATATAATTTTGTTGTAGCAAGTTAATATATTGCTAAATATTTATTGAATGTTGGCTGGATATTTATTTGATTTTCTTGATTTCCTTGCAGAGCATGGCGACGGCCATCACTTGGTCGGTTTGCTGTGGGATCGCCAACATGGCCATCTGCTTTCTGGGCTACTGGCGCTGCTTCGCCAACAACTATTTGCACTGGGCCGCGGTCTGCACTTGGGTGCTCTTCAACATCCAGGGTGAGTGTGTGGGAGTCGTAAATCATGCGTCACCTGCACGGACCGTCAAAATGGCTAATCCTTTTGGGTCGCCTGCGGGATGAGTCGTAAATGTTTCCGATTTTCCATCTTCCATTCCGGCACAGGATTCGTGGGCCAGGGCGTGGGATTCGCGGATCGGGAGTACCTGGTGTGGTACATACTGTTCGTCATCTTTGTGCCCTATGCCATGCTGCCGCTGCCCCTCAAATGGTGCGTTGTGGGCGGAACCATCACGGCCAGCTGTCACCTGGCCGTAATTACCATCATCAAACTGCAGCACCCCGATGTAATTGGCCTGCCACCGAAATCGTTTTGTGACTTTTGCCTAAAATTGTTTTGCAATTCTCCTACACCCGCAGGCCACCTTCAATGCCGAGTGCGTTCTGTTCCAGATCTTTGCCAACTTCATTCTCTATACGGCCATCAACGTGGCTGGTATGTACACAAAGTATCTCACGGATCGTGGACAACGTCTAGCATTCATCGAAACCCACAAGGCCATGGAGCACAAGAAGGAGTCCGAGAAGGAGCTTCAGCGCACCCAGAAATTATTGGATTCAAGTGAGTGAAAAATATGGTGAATTCGTATATAATCAGGTATTTGAATTTTAGTTGTTTGTTTTTATAAGAGTCTCTTTATTTTAACGTTTCGGTATTCTTTCCTTACCATTTTGTAAAATTTATATATTCGGAATAGAACATTTTCCAATACAGAAATTACCACAAAATAACTTAAACAGACCTCAATCATAAATTCTATTTATTTCTTCTTAAAACTAATTTTTACATCATTTTAAAATTTTTTAAAATATTCTTCTGGGTACAAGTGCTGATGTAATTATTTGTTAAAAGAACAACATTTATTTACACATTAAAAATATTTTATAATTTAACTAAAAATACACATTTTATTTAGCTTATTTTGCAACCAATCTTATATTACGGCCTGTTGCATACCATAACTTATTGCTCTTAGCAGCGACTGCTTGATATTAGCGGAATTCCTTTCAAGACTTTATTGCTGTTTACCTAAGTAGAAACTACAAATGCGCAAATGCGCTGTTTAATAAGTTGTTGGCCCTGTTGAGGGACTTCTAAGTGGCATTTGGCATTTCTCTATAAAGAATAAAGAGCAGGTAGAAGAAACCTCCGCCGTTCCCGGTAATTTCGCGTTGCCTGACAACTGCTGGCAGTCGGAGGTTCCTTTTAACGGGTCCTCGAGCGAATATATATTGCCTTTGGCTCGTGTTCAAGTCGTCGACTAACCCCACTCCGCGGAATTCTGCTCCCTTTTCGCAGTTCTGCCCAATATCGTGAACAATCAAATCCGCAGCGAAATGTACAAGGGCACGGATCCCACGGTGGAGACGCAGTTCAACAAATTGTACGTTTATCCCATGGACAATGTGAGCATTCTGTTCGCCGACATTAAGGTAGGTGTTGGTTGAACAAGAAAGTCTGAGAGGTTTATAGTGTGAATTCGGACACCTTTTGCTTTTCCCTTCGCCAACCTCCAGGGCTTCACCGAGTTGGCCAGCAAAACTTCGGCCCAGCAGCTGGTGAAAATCTTAAATGACCTGTTTGCCCGGTTCGATCGCATTGCAGAGGTAAGTGGTTAAGAAAACAAAAAATTATACTTGAACTACACAGAAATAGTGGAGAAACGGAATATAAATTTATTAATCAGAAATCATATTTATTTATTAAATCATGTATAAATCATAAAAATTATTTAAATTTGAAACCAATTTAGTTATGATTTTTATTCATTTTCTTATTGTAACAACTGTAAATTCGAAAAAAATTTTATTGGAAAGAATTCGATTGTTACAATTACATTACATGACTTAAAGTCGCCCAACCGAATAGTTTTCTGTGTGTTGCGAATGCTTTATTAAGCAATTTTCCCACCGATTTTCACCGCTTTTCCTCCTTTCCGCCCCTCAAGGACAACCACTGTCTGCGTGTAAAGCTGCTGGGCGATTGTTACTACTGTGTGTCGCAATTCGAGAGCGACAACTGGAAGACGCGACCGGATCACGCGGTGTGCAGCGTGGAAACTGGCCTGCACATGATAAAGGCCATTAAGGATGTGCGCCTGCACACGCACGTAAGTGGAATCGACTCCAATCGAATCGAGGCAAACACCATGAAGTGTGTCCCTTAAACATTTATTTAAATTTTGTGAAATATAACCTTGCCAAGTGAAGAAGGGGAAACGGCATTTAAAACGTAGCATATTTGCGAGGGCAGGGTTTGAAACATTTTTTATCCGAAATCATTTTGAACTACATTTAACTAAAACTTAAAAATATAAATATTATAAAAGAATAAAATACTACCAAATACCAAATGTTCTATAGCTATAGCTATTAGTGGATTTGAACTCTTTCATTTTCTTAAATTTACTTAAGACTTAATAATGGTAAACTCTTTCCAATAAGCTGCATTTAAAGTAAACCGACTGACATCTGTTGAGGTCGTCTGGACTTTTTCTGTTTGTGCGGCACATTTGAAATATTTAATACCCATTTTGCAGTTTTCAGCTGTTTGGCATTCTTTTATTTGTGAGGAGGTTTTCGTTTATTTTTTATTGCACAATCCAGTGCCCCATTTTTTGACCCAGGACAGTGGCTCTAGAATATATAGTACATATAGGAGAATGAGCAGGAGCTGTAGAGCAGAGGCAGTGGACGTGTTGACAATTCATTTGTATGCAAATCTCAACAGAGCAAAAGGCAACGACAACAGTCGGCCGAAAAGCAGCAGCGAGAGTTAAATTTTCATACGACAAAGTGCCACTGGAATTTAATTGATTTTTTTCGTGGAAATGCGGGGAAGGAAAGCTTGGGGCATGCCGCAGAAAAACGGGGGAATCCCATATTCGTTTGCGGGGATTTATGCCGCCTGCAGTCGCATAATTGGGCTGGCGACTTAATTGCTGCGCCAGTTTGACGATTGACTGGGTAGAGTGAGTTCTGCCAACCGACTGACAGCTCAGAAAAAAATTTGAGGAAGTGGTAGAGTTCAAGATCTCGAATGGAAAATATTAAGATTCTATACCTACCAAAATTAAAACATATATTGACCACCACCGATTTCATAAGGACATTACATTTATATTACAATATAAAATCCAAAATACTATATCATATAATATTTTAGATTTGAGAAATAATTTAAGAAGTGATAGCTATAGTCAGTCAAATTAGTTAGATGCATTTGTAATTGCCACATTATTTTAATATTAAATGAGTTTATAAACTTTTTATTTTAATAAATAATCAGGGAACTTTATATTTGTATTTTGATATCAATATATTTAATGGTTTTAAAGTCTAAATATTCCTATTGCAACTTGTAGTCCAAACACTCAGGACATTTTTTATTCTGAGTGTACTTCGTATATGGAGGAAACTTTCAACCGGCTTAGTTAGAAATTCCGCTGTGCGTTGCATATTTTAAGAAGTGCGCTTTGCAAATTGCAGGTGGACCTCAACATGCGAATCGGCATCCACAGCGGTTCGGTGATGTGCGGCGTTCTGGGCAACAAGAAATGGCATTTTGACGTCTGGTCCAATGATGTTATCATTGCAAATCACATGGAATCCGGCGGTATTCCCGGGTAAGTAATCCAGTCACGTATAGTTCCATATACACGGTTCAGCGTGTGAGTGCAATCGTAATGAGTTGACAAATTCAGGTGCGCCCAGGGGGTGGGGAATGTGCTGAAATCCTGCCAGCAGGATAATTTCCCTAATAAAGCGGCTCATTACTCATTAGAAACGGAATTGCATTCATAAATGATTCTGTTAATAACCGAGCCAGTGATTCAAAGGTCAAAGCATCTTAATTAAGTTGCATAGTCAGCAGCCACAACTTTTACTTATTAATTCAGTATGATAGTTTGGCGTCTACACTTAAAATAGTTGAGTAGTGCTTTTCGACTTGAAATATATTAATGAAAAATAATATTTGTATTTGCCTGTAAAATAATCAATATTTAATTTAATAATATTTCTTCGCAATTTAGTTAGTTTCCTTAGTTTCTTTTTTTTAATAATATTTTAAGAAAATATTTCTTTAAGGTTTAGTTTTTTGAAACTTTTCTGACTTTAGTTTTTGAGTGTAGCATACCTGCTTACTCTTAAATTAAATTGTAAAACTAACCGTAAGTCGAATAACTTTGACTTTGGTGGCAAATCTTGGCCTGGCCACAGTCTTAATTGGCCAATTTGCGGGTCCTGTGGCTCAGGTCCTGCTCTTTATTTTGCTCCTGCTCCTGTGCAGCTCACAACAATTGCTCGGCAATTTTGCAAGCTTGGCGTGTTTAGACACAAGAAACCAAATAATAGAAAGAAACAGCCCAGCAGCGGCAGCAGTGGGAAATGGAGAAAATCCGAGCGACCGCAGAACCCGAAACAAAATGAAAAGCCCCAGAAATGAAAAGCTCAATTTAATGCAAAATGCTTTGATGTGATGGTGGCCTGGGCGGCAACCAGAAACCAGCAACCGATGGAGCTGGAGCATTATAGAGCTGTGAGGAATCCAGTGGAGACCCAATTATGAAGGGCCCACCGCCCACAAGAAAACACAAAGAGATGGGCGGGAAAAATGGGAAAGGAAATGAAATGGTCGGTGGTTCGTTCTGGGCAAATCACCACGCACATTCATAGAAAACGTATGCAAATATTTGAATTTAATTTTCGCCAACTACAATTCCGAACTCAAGTTGCTAATACTCTCACCTTGGATTCGTTTCTTCCGCAGAAGAGTCCACATTTCGGAGGCGACGCTCAAGTGCCTGAACGATGCCTACGAGGTGGAACCCGGAAATGGCGGCAGTCGGGACAATCACCTCAAAATGCTGAACGTTAAGACCTTCCTCATCAAGCGTACTGAGCCATTGAGGTAAGTGAAAAGTACACTTGGTGAAAAATGTTATGACATTTGGCTGGTAATGTTGTGATGGGAATAACAAGATTTTAAAATTAATATTATTAAAATTATTGCGAAAATAAAATGTAAAAATAATCATATTTCACAACACATTTGTTTTGTAATCTATAAACTTTTTATATATTTTATAACGATTAAAGAACTTTTTAACACTAAGTGTAGTAGAGAATTTATTACCCAAAATTGGTATAAAAAATATACTATAACCATTTAAAATTTATTTAACTGTTATTTTAATATAAGACCTTCTTAAAAAATTTCTTTCATTTTCTGCAAAAATATACTATAACCATTTAAAATTTATTTAATTGTTATTTTAATATAACACCTTCTTAAAAAATGTCTTTTATTTTCTGCAACGGTTTTTAAATATAAAATAATTATTTACATTTTAATTTAAATAAAAAGCATTCTTAAATAAATTTCTTTAATTTTCTTCGAGTGTATTTAAATATAATACCGAATATTGTAAACCCTTTGCTTATTTTTCCTGCCTCGCCCACAGACCGAAACGTCGTTTTGGCACGCGCAGCAGCGCCCATTTGGCGGGCAGCGTGGCCACTGCCACCGCCCCATCCGCCACGCCCACCGCTGCCCTGCCCAAATCAATCTCGGCCAGCGGAAGCGGCAGCATCGGTGGGGTCACCACGACGGGCGGCGATGGAGCCAGCATGGATGGGAGGAGTCTGGAGTACGCTGCGACCATCAGTGTACCCGCCCAGCAGCCGGCGCAACTTCTTCAGCAGCAGCAGAAGAAGAACATATCGCTGAACTCGCTGCCCAATGTGGTGGAGGGCGTGGCCATGGACAATCGAAGGATGAGGAACGGCTGTGGTGGAATGGGTGGAGCAATGGGTGGCGCTGGAGGAGCTGGAGGAACAGGTCCTTCGGGAATGTCCACCGTGTCGTCGCCCACGGCCATGATGTCGACACCGCTGGAGGTGCAGCTGCGACCCAGGAACGGGGCAACCAGCATACAAAATCTGGCGGAGGCCATCGACGGCAAGGGACTGATCATCGAGGACGAGTCCACCACCGATTGGATACCGGAGATTCCATTCAAGAACGTAAGAACATTTCAATTTTGAACCACTAAAAACCGATAAATTAAATAGGAATACCAAAAACATTATTTTATTGTCTAAAAAGAAATTAAAAAGGAAAAAATAAAATTTATTCACATTTATTTATTTTAAAACTTTAAGTATTAATAAAATAATTTTTTCTTGTCCTTTAAATTTAATAGAATTGATTTAAATGAATAATATATTTTAAATATCCTTATATTGTGTGGATTTGTTCAATGTATCATTAAATTTTACCCTTTGTTGTTTTGATTTGCCTTCGCAGCTCAACAGCCCCGAAGAAGGACTCAATCGTGCGGACTCCATCCTAGTTGACACCAAGGAGGATCATCGAGTGTCGGTGGCCGTTCTGGACGAGGAGGTAAGTGACTCCTATCCTTCGAATCTCCTTTTATAATTTCTGCCAATCGCAAACAGATCGACGAGTTCATCGAGCAGAATATCCAAATCAATTCGAATAAGGAAATCCGACGCGAGTACCTAAATCCCTGGACGCTGAAGTTCAAGGATAAGAGTCAGGAGCAGAAGTTCTGCCAGCTGCGGGAGGATATGTTCCGGTATGTTCCGGCGTATGCAATGCCTGCTAATGGAAAGCAAACAAAGGGCAGGACTCTCTTAATTAATGAACTGTTGCTAATTGATTTTCGCCCGCCTCTGCCTCCATCTCCCATTCAGATCCAATATGCTGTGTGTGTTTGTCATCTGGATATTTATGGTGCTGTGTCAGGTCATCATCATTCCGCGGTGCACGCGTCTCATTATTTGTCTCTCGGTGGGCACCATAGTTCTCACATTCTGCTGCGTTCTAGTTATGGCCGAGGAGTTCCCAGGTGAGCATGGGGGTAAATGGATTAATGGAGATATATGTTTCGGTTTAGGAATGTAGCTGAATTATGGGTATTTGCAGCATAAATTTTTTCAGTTTGAAAATTTTAAAGGTGCTCAAAAGTATGCTACAAAATATTTTTAAACAGATATAGCATGTTTTACTTTTTACAGCATACTTTTGAGCACCTTTTTAGGTTGGTTACCTTAATTTTAAATCTTTTAAAATTATTTTATAGGACTTCCCCGCTTCCTGAAGACGAACTCTGCCAAATTGGTGCATCAGCGGCAGCGGCGCACTCTCTTCATTTGCGGCGTCATCGTGTCCATGTGCATGCTTAGTGCCATCGGACTGGTCCTGTGTCCTTCGTCCACCTACATTGGCACCGTGGACGAGCACTCGCGTTACCAGCGGATGATCTCGCCCTATAGCAATAGCTCCAGCGCCGAGAACGTGTATCTGAATGTGTCCATTTACATACAAAGATATCCAGATCCGGATAGCACACCGATTAGCTCGATTGACCTAAGGAATGCAGTGGTTGCAGAGGGGCAGTGCGCCCATCCGGAGTACTTGGTGTTCACCTGGGTGCTCTGCCTCGTCTCCTTGGCCACCGCCCTGAAGCTCTACTACCTAGTCAAGGCCCTCATGGCCCTGGGAATGGTGGCATTCTATACCGCCCTGATCCTGTTCAAGTTCAGCACGGGCGAAAGCTTCAGTTTGGTCCAGCTATCCACACTGGGCGTTCCCCTTGGAGTCCAAATGCTGATACTTTTGATATCGTTCCTGGTGATGGTCTGCTACCATGCGAGACTTGTGGAGGTAAGCTTTATTTAAGGGGTGTTCCCTGACCTCTATGCTCCTTTCTCATTACTCATCCGCATTCCCCCAGGTAACCTCCCGTTTGGACTTCATATGGAAGGAACAGGCCGAGCGTGAACTGACCAACATGAAATCCAATCGTGCGCTTAATGACACATTAATTAAGGTAAGAGATTTGGCCTGAAGTACAGAGAGAGAAATGTGGATAATAAAACGAAGAAAATTAATGATTTAAGATCAGAGATCATTTACCAAAAGTTAACTCGATAAGGATATATTCCTGCTGTTGAAATGGATAAAATAAATTATAATGACCACCTTGTATGTGTCACTACTATTATTTTGACCGCTGCTGTATGTCGATGACTTGTCATTCAATCGATTATTACTCCGTTTAAAAAAATCCTAAAATTGTTTAGAGTTTGGGGTTCCAACGAAAAAGATTAACACTTGTCAAATGTTTGAGCTTCTTTTCGGGCTTTCTTTTGTTTTAGTGTACCTTCCCTTTTGCCTCCCTTTTGGTCATTAATTAAACCGTTTGATTGCAGAACATCCTGCCGGACCATGTGGCTACCTATTACCTATCCGACGAGCACACGGACGAGCTCTACTCCAAGATGCACAATCAGTGCGGCGTGATGTTCGCCTCGATTCCCAATTTCCAGGACTTTTACTCCGAGGACATCGACAATGGCAAGGCCTGCATTCGCATCCTGAACGAGATTATCTGTGAGTTGATTGATTAAGCCCTATTCCATCGATTTCATCTAATCAAATGATGCCACACGCGAATCACACGAATCAAATCAGGTGACTTTGATGAATTGCTGGAGGAGCCGCGTTTCGCGTCGGTGGAGAAAATCAAGACAGTGGGTGCCACCTACATGGCGGCGGCGGGCCTGAATCACGAGCATCTCCGACTGCGCGGCGAGACCTCTGAGGACAGTGTCTGTGACCTGGTGGAGTTCGCCTTTGCCATGAAGCAGAAGCTGGAGGAGATCAACGGCGATGCGTTCAACAACTTCCAGCTGCGCGTGGGCATCTGCAGTGGTCCCCTGGTGAGCGGAGTGATTGGGGCCAGGAAGCCCGTCTACGACATCTGGGGCAATACGGTCAATGTGGCCTCGCGCATGGACTCCACGGGCGAGAACTGGCGGGTTCAGGTGCCGGAGAATACGGCCGAGTTGCTCTGCTCCCGCGGCTACACTTGTGTGGTAAGTTTGCTTTCTATACTGATACACTGATAAAAAAAATGGAATAGTAAAAATTAAAAAACTGCAAATTTAACTAAAAGATTCGTAGTAAATATTCAAAATACAAAAAATATTTAATTGCATATTCTTGGGCTTCCTACCCAGCGCAATATTATTTTAGCCGAGCGCCACGCCCCCTCTAATGCCCACAATTTTGTTGTGTATACTTACACCTATCGAAATGTAGAAGACATTTTTCAAATCGGACCATACATTAAAAAGTTATACGCAATGAAAAAATTGTATATATGCATCTCCCTTGCACTCCCTTTAGCCGAGTGACGGTATTAGATAGTCAGGACACCAACCCGACTATAGCGTTTTCTCTTGTTTTCTTTAAATATTTGAAGTGATTTAAAAAAAGTATTTTATATTTAAATCAACGTTTAAATATATAAAATAGCATTCATTGTTACATTTTATATTTTCATATTTAAAATTAATAAAAACATCAAAATCATGGTGAAAAATAATGAAATATAAAATAAAAATCAGTGTACCCTAATTATATTTCCCTTACCCATGGTTTTATTGTATTTTTAACCCCCCAGAAACGTGGTGAAATCGCTGTGAAGGGCAAGGGCATGATGACCACCTTCTATGTACATCCCAAGGGCATTACGGAGAGCCAGCTGATCTCGCCGGTTCGCATGCCAGCCGGGATTCCCCTGGCCCAAACGCCGAACCTCCAGCGCCAGACATCGCATCATGGTTCCTTCAGTGCCGTCGTTTTCGGAATGCTGCAGGCCAGCAAACGCAGCACAGCCATCGCCGGAACACGTGAGTTTCAGTGAGGTTTGCTTTTTTCGTATCAAGAGCTTACTTATCGTTTTTTTTAGCCACGGGTACCCCTTCGCCGCAAATTCGTCGAGGACATCGGGGCAGCACATTTAGCTCGGTTCGGTTATCCCAGAAGTCGACCACAGTCAATCCAGTGCGCCGAAATACAACCCGTGTTCGGGGACGTTCCTATCGCCAGAAAAAGGTATTGAAGATTAAAAAATTTAATTACGAAATACAAATATAAAATTACAATCTCACCCTTTGAAGTAATTAAAAAACAATTTTTTACATGTTTCCTTTTTCGATAATAGTCAAAATATCTTAAGAAATCTAAAGATTTTAACAAATATACCGGAAGTGGTTGGTGCAAGGTCGAGAGTGTTTTGGAATGTTGATACTCTGCTATCGCGTCCACTCCCCCTCTCCTCCCCCTCTCGTGCCCCTCTCCTCCCACTCCACCTCCCCATCCCCTCCCACTTCCCCTCCCACTCTCCCTCTCACTTGACCAGCCTCTTTCGTTTTGAAGGTTATATATATTGTTATCGTGAAACACACGCACACTTACTCACTTATTTAAATATTAATTTTATTTGTTTAAACGGAAATTGTTATCTCAAAACTCTAGTTTTGTATTGGAAATAAGTATTTATCGCAAACTTTCTGAGACTTTTTCGATTCGCGATCGAGTATAAATGTGAGATGTAGAGTACTAGAGTAATTCAGAAAGCAGAAATCAGACTCAGAGTAAAGAGCCGCTTGCACTGTTTGAAGAACCCTATATCATCACCGTCAGCATGGAGAACTTCAAAGACCAATGGAACGAAATTGGTGCCGACTCAATCCCACCGATAAAGATTGTTAAAGCTCTACCCTTCAGCACTCCGATCCTGATTCAAAACGCCGAAGTTAAGTATACACGCTTCGGTCCAAAAATTATGTTAACTTGCAAGGATTTTGGGGTATTTCTGCCAGAAAGGTTTAGTTCGCTGCCTGCGAAACCTGTGGAGCTTATGGAGCATGTAACTAATTTTAGCAACATTTATATTACACTGTAATCTAAATGTTGCTAAAATTAGTTGGTCGCATCACAATATCGTATTTCACTAGCGATAGGATTGTTACTAGACCCAGGATTGTTATTGTTATGTGAAACACCAGCCATTTTTTGATTTTAAGTTTTAAGAAACTTTATTGATATTTACTTTTATTTCTCTTCTTCTGTTCTATAAAAACTTAACGTATAGTTAGTCCATCAGTTTTCTGATGATGACTTTGTAGTTCCCAGTCGCCAAATGCTCCACAGCTTTCGCAGGCAGCGAACTAAACCTTTCTGGTAGAAATACCACAAAATTCTCACAAGTTAACATAATTTTTGGACCGAAGCGTGTTAACTTCGGCATTTTGGATCAGGATCCGAGTGCTTAACGGTAGAGCTTTAACACTCTTTATCAGTGGGAGTGAAACGGCACCAAGTTCATTCCATTGGTCTTTGAAGTTCTCGGCGATGGTGATGTAGGGTTCTTCAAACAGTGCAAGCGACTTCTTACTCTGACTTTGATTTCTGTTTTCTGAATTACTCTAGTACTCTACATTATACTAGATCGCGAAACGAAAAAGTCTCAAAAAGTTTGCGATAAATATTTATTTCCAAGACAAAATTAAAATTTGTAATAAGAATTTCCGTTTAACAAATAAAATTAATATTTAAATAAGTGAGTAAATGTGCGTGTGTTTCACGATAACAATATATATAACCTTTAAAATATATTTAATGAAAAATTACTAAATACTTCTCTTTATTTCTTTCAATTATTACATGAATCTATTTTACCTATATTCGCCTTTCAGAGTTCCTCAAACAATTCGATCGTCACACAAGCCAGCTCCAGCTACATGCCATCGTTTCGACGGATCGATCAGATCGAGACGACGATATCGAAGAGCCACAACGATGCGTTATAGCCGACTACGCGCACTCACTGGGTCTAAATCGATCTCAAGCGGATGAAGTGTCTGATGAATTTATTTTTGGAACGATTTTATTCAAGACGAAAAATGATTGACTATAAAGTTATGTCAGTTAAGAATAACTAAAGGAGATATCGGCACTGAAGCTACTTAGTAGAATTTTTAAATCACAGTTCTTGAACAAGTAGATCAAATAAATGTAATACTTGCATTATCTCAGCACAATTCTAGTCGTTAAACCTAAGAATTGCCGTTTATATGTGTGTATTTGTAAGAAATTTGGATCTTCCCTTAAAGCCCAACCGAACGAAATGCCAATGAACCTACTAACTTTGTTCAATTCTACCAAAATATGTATAGGGTAATTTTCTAGTATTAGTAGTCAATTTAAAAATCCAATAATCATATAGAAAATCAAATATTCGTTGTACAAATCTTTTTTCCTTCTATATGTAAATAGGGTAAGAATATTTAAGAGTAAAATATTTTACGAGTTGTGTAAAGAGACGGACATGTGTTACCTAAATACAAAATTGATAACGGAAAGTAAAAGGTGTACAATTATAATAGCCGACAAAGTTTAAGCACATAAATTGTAATTACAAAACAAGTTTAAAATAAATGTGATAAATAAAACTTAGCAAAGTCTTAATAATTAGGATTTATGGACCATTTTTTTAAAATGCTAAAAGTGTTTACATTTTGTATTACAAAGTGAACAACAACATACTGGCTAATCAATTCCATTCAAATTTTAAATTGTTTGAAAATCATTTATTGGGGCAAAATACTATCTGGCCAAAAAATAAATACCATTTCATTATTACACATACCTCTAAATACATTTTTAAAAATATTTAGGGTTCGCGCTAACAGCCTAGCGAGTGCACTTTTCGACGTAAGCGAGTACGCACAACACAGTTAGAGAGTGCTGCCACCATCTCTAGCGAGGAAAATAAAAACAAAGCCCAATTATAACTTTTGGTGTTTACTTAATCGCCCCACCTGGTCACACTGTTAGGTGGACTTTTTTTTAGGTGCAGATATATAAAATCCCATAAAACCATGGGCCCAAAATGCATGTTTCATTAAAAACACAGGTACACAGCCAAAAATTTCCACGAACCATTTCAAGTTTTCCATGATATTTGGGTGCTCCTGAGTAAAAGTCCCATACAAAATTATTTTCCATCACCTACAGGTTCCGCGGTATAGCTAAGAATACAAAAAACCGATGTTTGCCGACATTTTGAATTACGTGGTCTATATAATTGGACCAACCTTTATTATTTTCGGTAGGACCTACTCTCAATACATCAAGGCATTCCTAAAAAATAGTCCCCATTGTGAACCATTGCCCATGTCTTTGGAATTCGACGCCAAAGTTGAAAATCCCAAAATTGTAAAGATTTTTCTGATGGAAAAACAATTCTGAGGATTAAATCTTGAATGGAAGTAATTTTAACTATTCATTGTATCTATTGTTCATTGTATGCTTTAATTTCGATTTAAAGCGTTTTCATGAGAACATTTTATTGGATTTCTTATACTAATAAAACCGATTTTTTTATTTCATTATCTACTCCTAAATGTTGTCAAATTTTGAATAAGTCATGGCAACCTCTAGAACTAAGAAACTAAAATACGTTCACTGAACATACACAGAGAAATGTAAATGTTTACTCCCATTCTGTAGGATGCCTTGACTTTTTTAAAATTTGACAACATTTAGGAGTAGATAATGAAATAAAAAAAACGGTTTTATTAGTATAATAAATCCAATAAAAAATATTCTCATGAAATCGCTTTAAAGCGAAATTAAAGCATACAATGAACAATAGATACAATGAATAGTTAAAATTACTTCCATTCAAGATTTAATCCTCAGAATGGTTTTTCCATCAGAAAAATCTCTACAATTTTGGGATTTTCAACTTTGGCGTCGAATTCCAAAGACATGGGCAATGGTTCACAATGGGGACTATTTTTTAGGAATGCCTTGATGTATTGAGAGTAGGTCCTACCGAAAATAATAAATGTTGGTCCAATTATATAGGCCACGTAATTCAAAATGTCGGCAAACATCGGTTTTTTGTATTCTTAGCTATACCGCGGAACCTGTAGGTGATGGAAAATAATTTTGTATGGGACTTTTACTCAGGAGCACCCAAATATCATGGAAAACTTGAAATGGTTCGTGGAAATTTCACAAAGTTTAATTTTGTGTTCCTGTGAAATTAGGGAAATTTTACTCTGTTTTCGGGAAGGCTGGACCTTTTTCCCGCAGTATCCTGCTGATCTTCCAAGTTAAAAAAAAATAAAATTTAAAAAAATACAATTTTTTAAAAGTACCCTACGTGCTACGGCACGCCCTTATGAGCTTGGCCTGCACCCTGTCCGAAGCTCGGTAGTTTGGATCTTTTTAATAAAAACACATTACGCCGAGCTTCGTCGAATTTTTGAAGGTACAACTTCTGGCCTTCCATTTCTGACCTAACAATTAGGGCAGCATTTTATAATCCCTTACATTAGCAGCTTTAGTAAAGCCGCGATGATAACATTGTTTGTTATTTAAAATGTTACAATAGTAGAAAGTGTTTTCACTCTCTCCTATATATCCGAATTCCGAATTCTCCGAATAGAATCCAAGAAATATAAAATCAAAAATCGTTTCGGTGTAAAAGCTGTGCGACGCTGTTGTCTTGACTCTCCTCCATTTGCCCACTAATGACGGTTACTCGCATCATCATATCGCCGTCCGCGGAGGCGAATTCTTCGAGGGACGGGACCATAAACCATACATCGGTCGTCGTGTCGAAATCTCAGAGTGTGTCTGCTTTTCCCTGTCGATAGAACTGCTGGCCATTGTCCATCAGGCAGATCCTAAAGAAAAAGGCGGCGGCATCCAGCGATCCAGATCTTTTGGGATAGAGGGATAAAGGGTTAGCACGAAGTGCCACCCATGACAAAACTGAAACATTATCCATTTTTCTCTGTCTTGCCACGAGCACTTGCCATATGAAAAGGGGTAGGGTATGTACTCGAGATGTAGACGGAGCATCCTGAGCATGAGTACCCGTGTTGTACTCGCATGTATTATTTGTAAACTATGACAATAAATTTTGAGTTTTTATTTCTACATTGTAGCCCCATTTACAAGTTTGTTTTGCATTTTAATTAAGTCAAGTACACTTGGGTTATTATTAACAATTATATATTATAAACAAAAACAGAAAATGTATATTTACGTATTAAAAATATCGAAAAAGAATCCCAAATTTGCAGAATTTATTGAATATTGATGAAATTTTTCTGAAAGCTTCTAAGGGCCTAAGTTGCATATGTAACGATTGAAATTTTAAGAGCTCCCAATTCTTAGAATATTGCCAAAAAAAAGGGGATTTTTAAGATTTGACCTTGGCATATTATTATGTTATATAAATTAGTCTTTCAAATTATTTTGCCAGGAAAATTTAGAAATTCCACTTTAAAACCATAAAATACTTCAACACATTTTTAGAAGATAAATTTAAAATGTGTCCTTTTTAGTGATTAAATGGTGGAGATTATTTTTATTTTAATACTGCAATTTACCAAAAAGTTATAAAGGTGTTAACACTCAATTATTTAAAAACGTTATCCTGCCCCTTTTCATATGGGAAGTGCTCGTGGCAGGGACCCTTGATGGACGTATGCCGGCATCGTGCTGAGGCGCATAGGAACGTGGTAACCAAGGAGGGCAGCAAGATCATCTTTGAGGTGGAGAATGTGACTCGGGAAGACAGAGAAAAATGAATAATGATTCAGTCCTGTCATGGGTGGAACTTCTTGCTATCCCTCCAAAAGATCGATGTTTTACGCCAAAGTCGGATGTTCTGCATCGCTTGCCGCATCGTTGGAGAGGATGAGGATGCCGCCGCCTTTTTTTTTAGGGTCTGTCTGATGACCAATGGCAAAGAATTCCAACGACAGGGAAAAAAAGCAGGCACACTCGGAGATTACGACACGACAACCCTTGTATGGTTTATGGTCCCGTCCCTTGATGATTTCGACTCCGCGGATGGCGATGTGATGATGCGAGTAACCGTCATTAGTGGGCAAATGGAGGAACAGAGTCAAGACGACAGGGTCGCACAGTTTTTACACCGAAACGATTTTTGAATTTTATATTTTGAACCGTCTAAATGAATAGGTAATTTTATGCCAAACCATTTTCAAGTCGGTCAAGTCAAGTTATGAGCAAATGATGAAATAGGCGTTAGATTTGAGGATAGGGTAGAGGTGGAAAAGAATCGATGTGAAAATCGATAGATCGATGTTTGATGATTTTACAATCATCGATGTTTCCTCGAAAAAACATCGATGTTTTTTTGAAGTAAAAATTAAATTTTGTTACGTTTTCCGAGCTGAGCTGGTCAGAGATATTTGTAAAATTAAAAAACAAAATGCTTAGACATATGAACACATGCATTCCGAATATAAATGGAAAACTAATTTCTAAAGCCCATACTCTTCAGATTCAAAACGGAAAGAAGTAATCATTGGGCGCGTTGAGCAAAACAACATGATACCTGATTACTAATTGTACCATGATCTGAAATTTCCGCGAATTTCTGGTGAGTCCGCTAATATAAAGTATTACCAAAAATAATTACCATTTTAATATTAAATATACCACGAAATACCTATTTGAAAATATTTGGGGCCTAGCGAATGCACCCTCCGACGTAAGCGAGTACGCACACCACAGTTAGCGAGTGCTGCCACCATCTCTAGCGAGCAAAATAAAAATAAAGCCCAATTATAACTTTTGGTGTTTTGCCCCACCTGGTCACACTGTTAGGTGGACTTTTCTTAGGTGCAAAGGTTCGGGCAGAGCAAATGGTGTCTTTTTTTCCCGCAGTATCCTGCGGACAAAATTTAAAATAAAGAGGTAATTTAAAATAAAAAAAATAAATAATAAAGAATATTAAAAAATAAATATATTAAAAATTTTTAAAAGTACCGCCCAAAATTCAAAAGAACCCCCCAATATTTCCCTACGTGCTACGGCACGCCCCTATGAGCTTGAGATGTTGTACAAGAGAAGCGCTCACGCGAATTTATTCTCCGGCTTGGCTCGTCGACAATTGGTGTAGGCTTTGGCTACTTCTCTCGGATGGCCTATCTTCATGATTAATTCTTACAAAATATTCGCTTAACGGGACAAGCTATAACAAAGGGCCGAGATACTACATATTTTAACCAGACTTCACGGAATTCTAAAACTAGGGGTTCTATTGCATTTTGCCTACTCTGTAAACACGTTAAAATCTCAGATGTTGTGTAGATCTATATTGCCCTCCCTTCCTTCGACCGTTTCTTTACCTATAAAAAAAAAACCCATATTCCATGTAACCGACCGCTGTTTACAAACACAAACAATGATTTAATAAATTTGTAACACTTACCTGCGCTGTTATTAAGAATAAAAACTAACACATCCTCCAATCTCCCATTGTTTAAATGGGTTCGGTTTGGTGATATTACAAATTTTAAATTATTATATGTCATTTTCATTTCATCATTCGTTTACTTTCACCTCATTTTTGTAATGGCAACACTTTCTTCAAAATGTCTGATCAAATGGCAACCTTGACGTTCAAAATGAGACGTTAAACGGTCGAACATCAAATATTTTTGAAGGTGCTTCTCTTTTGTGTAGCTGCGTGGTTTGAAATGTTGCTGTAGCAGTTAGCAGTAATAATAATCACAATAAAAAGAAACTATACTACATTTTATTAAAAAGAGAACAGAAAATTGCCACAAAAATGTTCTTTTGCAGCTGCAGCTCAGTTTGCTGATTTGTTAGGACTGTCCGTTTTACAGACAACCACTGCGCTGCGCAAGCTTGCTGCTCAGCGAGAACTTCTTCCGGAGTATTTCTGCCATGATAAGGAATTCCCGGACGATTTGGTTCTTGGCGGCTGGGGTTAGACCGGGGTCCTGTCTCGTGCGCTCCAGGTAGCCGTGGATGGCCTTTTGAAAACTCTCCTCGTGGAACAACTCCTTGTAGGCCCTTGCCAAAGGCACTGAGCGGTTCAAGTGCGTCACTGCCAGCCTCGACTGCAGGTGTTTCCGATCATACAGCGTCGGATAGCGCAGTTTTCGCAGAACACTGTTCGTTTGGCAGGCGTCGCACACGATACTCATAAGGTACGGGGCCAGCCCCAGCATCTCCACGAACTGCAGCACCAGCTCCAAATCCGCACCTTTACCGGGCAGAGCAACGTTAACATGCACATGAAGAGTGGCCGGAAGCGGAAAGCACTAGCCGAGGGTACACAATAAGTAGTTACTCAATAAATAGTTACTAAGAACTCAGATTGTGCTATGTAATAATAAGTAACGTACGCTTTTAAATATATTTGAACAGTTTCCACATGGATGAATCCGGTTTTTTGTAAATGCATTTGAAATTTGCTGTTAAATTCGGATTCAAACATTTTTCAGGTCATGTTTGTCCTGATTCGCTACTGCCTGCTGCGGATTTTATTCATTAATATTTTCTTTAATTCTTAATTTAATTAATAAAGAAAGTTACAAGCTAATTTTTGAATTTAAAATCGGAAAGTATAGTTTATTTTAGTTTACATGAAAAACACTAACATCTCGAAGTAAGCAGAAGTAATGTAAATTCGAGCCTACTCTCTAATTATCTCGGTTTTTGGACTTGATTCACTTTATTGATAAATAGTCCCATTTGATTTTGAACGAAAGAGTTGCCATCCACCGATTCCACACTGTTAACTTTTCCCTCCAGTTCTTGCGCCCTGTTAACTTCGCAGTGCTAGCTCAGCTGTTAACGCTTCACTCAATGTTAACTTGGCCGAAAAACAGCGAAGACACAAACCGAACACCGATGTTTCGCCCACCCCTATAGCGATGTTTCGCCCTCCTCTATTGCGATGTTTTGCCCTCCTCTATTGCGATGTTTTGCCCTACTCTATAGCGAACACGAGTAACCTCAACCGAAATCGAGAAGCGTGCTTACATTTTCTCGTTTCGCACGATTTGAAGGCAGCGCTCGCCAAATTCCGCGTGAACCCAGAGTGGCGGTGAATGCCAACAGCCAGAGGACGAACGGGACGCCACTGAGATGACGAGCGGTACGGTAACGACGGCGGTGGAGGTGCAGCTGCCGCTCAAGGTCGCCCGTCGCAGAATCGAGCGCGTTGGCTTCGCGTACTTTTCGCAGCGGCGCCAATTTCTAGCGCCCGGCGGCGTGGAGCGCAGCGACAGCGACGAGAAGCTGGAGGGCGTCGGCGAGGAGGTGGACGTCAGCTACCTGAAGTCGCTGGATCCCAAGGAGTGGAAGGACCAGGACCACTACGCCATTCTGGGTCTGGGCAAAATCCGGTGAGTGAGCGAGCACGTGTTAGTCATGCAGAACATACAGATATTCCCCATGTGCTAAGGTTTCTGTTATTTTATTGATCATTTATTGGTACTTATTATATTATTTTTTTAAAACCCTTTCCCCAACAGTTACGAGGCCAGCGAGGATGATATTCGCAGGGCCTACAGACGCATGGTCCTGCTGCATCATCCCGACAAGCGGAAAGCCAAGGGCGAGGAAGTCATCCAGGACGACGACTATTTCACATGCATAACCAAAGCCTACGAGATACTGGGTGGGTGTCTAATGTCCTTGTTAGGTCCTTGCTGGTAGTCCTTATTGAGTCTTAAAATTTTCAAGATTATATACCTTTCCCTAAGTTACATGTAACTTTATCTACTTAAAATCCTACACAAGAATGTGAGATTTGAAATTCTTCTAAAATTAAATATTCTTTTGAAATCTAAGACTTCATGATATCGGAATTGAAGTACGTATAAATGATATCCGTACATGTTACAATCAAAACTAGGTCAATATTAGTTTACTTTACTTTTGTTTATATCAAACATTCTTCGGTTTTCATATCCTTGTTCCTTAAACGAAAGTCTACAGATTCGCTAGATTGTTAACATTATCTCAGTTAAACAAAGGGTATAGGATGGGAAATCCTTACAATCTTAATTATTCCTTTTATTGCAATCTAAGATTTCATTATATCCATATTTAAGAATTTATGATTGGTATATAATCAAAACTAGGTCTCTACTATTTCCAACTTAATTTTGTTTATATGAAACTTAGTTCTTCTGATAGATAAACTTGCATATACATACCTGTAGCTTTATATTTGTTTACCTAAAAATAGGACTAGCTGTTTGTACTAAGCATTAACTAGATCTAAAATGCCAGATTTTCACTTAGTGCGGTTATATAATCGAACTCAATGATTGTGATAAAGAAAAGGCACTCTACTAATGTTATTTATAATTATAACTTATACCGAAACTTGCATTCCAGGCACTTCCAAGCCGCGTCGCAGCTTCGACTCCGTGGACCCCGAGTTCGACGACTCGCTGCCCTCGCAGAACGACATCGATGGCGACTACTTTGGCGTCTTCAACAAGCTCTTCACACTCAACGGCCGCTGGAGCGAGAAGCCGCACGTGCCCGCCTTCGGGCAGGTGGACGCCAAGCGCGAGGAGGTGGAGCGCTTCTACAACTTCTGGTACGACTTCAAGTCGTGGCGCGAGTTCAGCTACCTGGACGAGGAGGACAAGGAGAAGGGCCAGGATCGCGACGAGCGTCGCTGGATCGAGAAGGAGAACAGGGCGGCGCGGATCAAGCGCAAGAAGGAGGAGATGTCGCGCATCCGGGCGCTCGTCGATCTGGCCTACAACAATGACAAGCGCATTCAGCGCTTCAAGCAGGAGGAGAAGGACCGCAAGGCGGCGGCCAAGCGGGCCAAGATGGACGCCGCCCAGGCCCAAAAGGCCGAGGCAGATCGCGCCGTCCGCGAGGCCGCACTGGCCAAGGAGCGGGCCGAAAAGGCCGAGCAGAAACGCATCGAGCAGATACGCATCGAACGCGAGCAGCAGAAGAAGCTGCTCAAGAAGGAGCGCAAGACGCTGCGCGACAAGGTCAAGGACTGCAAGTATTACGCGAAGAACGACAAGGACCAGCTGAAGCACATGGAGGGCACCGAGAAGATTTGCGAGACCTTCAATCTGTCGGAGCTGCAGGCGCTTAACAAGGCAATGGAGACCAAGGGCCGCGAGTCGTTTGTGGCGGCCCTGCAGACAGCGGATCAAAAGATAGCCGCCGAGCTGGAGGAGATTAACCAGACGCAGGCCAAGAAGCTGGCCAGCGCAGCAGTTACACCAAAAGGAGGTGTTAAGGAGGTGAAGAAGGGCGAACTCTGGAGCAATGAGAACGTGCAGCTGCTGATCAAGGCGGTGAATCTATTTCCTGCTGGAACTGCTCAGCGTTGGGATGTCATTGCCACGTTTATCAATCAGCATAGCCCGGGGAATACTGTGCTCGTCAATGCCCGCGATGTGCTGAACAAAGCCAAGGCGCTGCAGAACACCGACCACTCGAAGAGCTCGCTGAAGACCCAGGCCAACGATGCGGCCTTTGCGAGCTTCAAGAAGTCGCAGAAGGACGTGCAGACCTGCAACGACATAACCCTGGGCGAGGAGACGCCGGCCCAGGCGAGCAAGGAGAACGTGAAGCAGAACGGAGTAGATCATAAGGTGAACAATCAGCCGGCCAAGCAGAATGGCGCGCCAACAGTTGATGCGGCTCCAGCAGCGGAAGCCCCTGCTCCTCCGGCCACAAATGGAACCTCAAGTGGCGGAGGCGGCGGTGGACCCAAAACCTGGACCAAGGAGGAGCAGGCCCTGCTCGAACAGGCCATCAAAACCTATCCCACAACGACACCCGATCGCTGGGATCGCATCGCCTCGTGCATACCGAATCGCAGTAAAAAGGATTGCCTGCGCCGCGTCAAGGAGCTGGTCGAGCTGGTCAACTCCAAGAAGGAGGCACAGGCGGCGGTCAAATGAGGGTTCACCGCCTGCCCACTCCTCGTCCGCCTCGTCCACTTCTAGCTGCTGTGTCCCATATAAATTTTATTTAAATAAAACATAAAAAGTTTTTGAACGTTTAGCGAAAAGTTACATCCAAAGTTGACTAGCTAGTTGCCACACACAGGTATATCGACGAGGATCGGGATATTAGAAGGGGTAATCTTATGTCTGCTCAGCCACACTGCGTCCGCCGCTCATTTTCAGATCGAAGGCCTGCGGATTGGCCAAAGGGTCCAGGTCGGCGAAGAGATCAAGCCAGGGATTGTTGGTGGACTGGGATTTACTGGCCATCGGGGCCTTGGAATCTTTGGAATCTTTATAATCCTTGGGTACGTGACTGGTTAAGGGCTGTTGGTTCTGGCTGAACAGGCGCGACCACAACTTGTTGCTGCTACTGTTTTGGGCAGGCATTTCCTCGTCCAGCGGCGCATCAATCAGCGGACTGTCCTCCAGCTGCTTGGAGAGCTCAATCAGCAAGGATTCATTGTCGCCGCAGGCAGTGGCAGGTTCGTTCTCGTCGGTCTCCTTGGTTTCTGTGGCCTGTGGCTGCGCCTCCAGCTTGTCCTGGTACTCGTTCTGCAAGGGATTGAAGTGGATTAGCAGGGATTCTATAAGGATAACTGGATATCTATAGTTACAGCAAAGAACAGCGACTGATCCGAGTCCACGGCTTCAATGGGCGGCACTTCCTCGCTGGCCCCCTCGTTTTGGGACAGCTCCTTCAGCACACAGAAGTCGTACTTGGGCTTCAGGATCAAGGCCTTGGATATGGTCTGGAATGTGGAGGCCGCCTTCTGGGCGAAGCTCTTCAGCTCGCTTACGTAGGCCACCAGGGCGTGGGAATACATGTTGCAGCGGGCAGCGGCCAGTAAATCGATCTGGAGGGGATTTGGAATTAGCCATTAATTAAAATTTAATTATATAAAATTGGGAACAATTGGACAAAGGGATATCACTGTATTTTAAAAAATATATAAAGGTTTTAGAACCTACAAAATGGTAAAATATCTGATAGAAGGACATCATCGTAATATTAAGATTAAATAAATAGTATTTGTATAAAAGAATAAAGCCTCCAGAACCTATAAAATGGTAAAATATCTGATAGAAGTAATTAATCGTGTTATTAAGAATAAATAACTTCTTCGGAACCCATAAAATGGTATGATATCTAATAATATAATTTAATGTAAATATAATTTTAAAAAATCGGAAACACTTGGATATAAGGATACCAAGGTTTTAATAACAATAAATCAAGACTTAAGTTAAGAACCCATAAAATGGTATAATATCTAAAATTATAATTTAATGTAAATTTAATTTTAAAACTTGGATATAAGGATACCTAGGTAATATTAGCAATAAATCAAGACCTAAGAACCCATAAAATACCATAATATCTGAAAATTATATGAATCCTTCAGATCCCCAGCTCATCTTTTGTATAGAATCCATGGAGTAATCATCCATTTAAGTAAATTTGATTATAATAAATTAGAAATACTTAAATAGAAGCATATCCTCGCATGAAAAACAATAAATATCTTCTTCAGAAGCCATGAATTAAATGGAATATTATCTGATAACTAATTCTGGAGTTCCCCCGCTCACCTTCTGGATGGAATCCATGGAGTAACCATAATTTGATTAAAATAAATTAAAAATACTTAAATAGAAGCATAATAATAACAATAAATACCTTCTTCAGAACCTTTGAATTAAATGAAATAATATCTGATAATGAATTCTGGAGTTCCCCCGCTCACCTTCTGGATGGAACCCATAGAGTAACCATAATTTGATTAAAATAAATTAGAAATACTTAAATAGATTTTTATCATCGTATTAAAAACAATAAATATAATCTTCTGAACCCATGAATTAAATGGAATATTATCTGATAATTAATTCTGGAGTTTCCCCGCTCACCTTCTGGATGGAATCCATGGAGTAACCGTCAAAGTTATGCTTGGCCAATCGCACATGGCTCTGGGCGGTGCGGAACTTGTCCAGACCCTTTCCTGTATCCGGATCAAGTTCCTGGCTGGCGGACTTCATCCAGGAGAGGGCGGCGCGGTATTCCGTGCGCTCCTTCTCCATCGTCTGGAGCGTCTGCTCCGTGTCCTTGACGGCGCGACAGCGGAACACATCCACCTCGTGCTGCAGTCGCAGGAGCGGCACGCGAACGCACATCCTCTGCTGGCCGGCGAAGGACACCGCCTTGCCCGTGTGGGCGATACTGCCGCCCGTCGTCCTGCTCCTTTTGCCCGCCTCCTTGAGGAAGCGACCGAAGACGCACTCCTCCTGCGACAAGATGCACAGGCGCTCCTGGTACTGGTCGATGATTTTGCACAGGTTCAAGCTGGTGTCCGATATCGATTTGAACACCTCGATCTTGGAATCCAGTTCCGCGTCCGAGGATATCACGTGCTTGTCCTCCTTCGTCCCCAGCTTGCGCTGCACCACCTTCTTGGTGATCCAAAACTGGTGCTGAACCTCCGACTTGAGCATATTTTCGCCGTTTTGCGTTCCAGTTTTCAGCTGCTGCTGATTTTTTGCCTCCTGTCGGTTGGGGGGGTTGGGGTTGGTATTTGGTTTTTTGGGGGTGCTGTATCGTTATTTTCACTGCCTATCGGATGTACGCAGGGTGTGGTTCGTGTCTCGGCTAACCCTGCGTACATTTCAGTATGACCATGCTAAATTATCGGGATTTATCGAAGCAATTTGAAAATGGGCGCCAAAAATGACAGTCCGCGGCCCAAATGATAGGCAACAAAAATTTGCCCCTTAGTGCGGCGATTGGAAATATTTTATATTTTTTAGATGCAACTCCGTTTGTTGAAAAACGTCGATCCGGGGACCAGGGTGAATATTATCATACTATCATGATAATCCATAAACCAACACTATATAGTGCCCTATCGATGGTTTGCCACCTCTAATAGCAATTTTACCGCATTTGGCCAAATATGAATTCAGCTTTATTATCGCTTTCCATTTTTAAAGGGTGGACTTATTTTGTATGAAATTTCTAAGGCCATGCTCTCACCCCTTCATATATAGCCTTTTTGTATCCTTAATCCATTAAAGAAAGAAAAAGTAAAAAATAATTAGTTTTAGGCGGTGCGCAACGGCTTTAAAGTTTATTACGCATATTTCAGATTCATCTAGATGCCGTAGACTTAATTTTATACTTTGACAGTATTTTAAAAAGTATCTTAATCACTTTCCCGAGCTTTTTAACAAGGGGTGAAGTCGTTGATAAAATTCGAGTTCCTGGGAGACAATTACAACTTAAAAATAACAATAATAACGAATAATCAAGGACTTTTAGAGTACAACTTATAAATATTACGGTCTCTGAAAAATAAGAATTTTCTTCTTTGACTAAAATTTTTATTGGCGAACGCAAAAGAGATAGTTGATCTTTAAAATTGTAAAATAGAATCTCTATTTCATTGTGAGTCACAAAAAAAAAAATGGTGAGTTGGGGATCGAACTCGGTCCTTTTTGTTCGGAGACAGAAGCTCTACTGGCTAGGCTACGTCATACTGTTATTTTCATGAAATACAATTCAACTTGACGAGCGAAATCAAAAAGTTGACATGTTAAAATCTGACAAGAAATGGAATGGGGTAAATTCCTAGTGTTACACTTAATTTTTAGCGAAACTTTAAGGCCATTGCGCACCGCCTAAACGATGAAATAAAATTTTTCTGTTTTCGCATAAATTTATTGGACACAGAAACCTACCATTTAAGATGCTGAGCTCAGTTGACCTTAAAGAAGTCCACCCTAAAGGACATATTAGAATTATTGAATCCAAAAACTAATGCTTTTTATTCCGTTCTCATAGGTACCGCCAGATATTACCTTGAGCAAATTTGAAGTTTACTCATGTGTACGCAGTGTATTGTACTACCTGCACACCCACGGGATTCTTTCCTTATGTGTGGCGATTGTGTGCGATGGCTTCGCCTCCAGCAACAGCCTAAAGACCATGGAGATACCGAGATTATACGACCTTACCCATTTAAGGGGTCGGATTTCCAGGCAGCACAATGTCACGAAGGAGACTTTAACTACTGTGTATGCCTCGGAAACATTTCAGCACAACACCTACAAGAGCCAGCTGATCAACTATGGCAAAATTACTCAAAAGAAAGCCTTCCCAGCCAACTTAAAAGAAAAAATTATGGGCGAGCTGAGTAGCATAATGGAGCTCTAAAGGATTTTTTTCAATACTCTTCCTGAGAGTTTGGCAGGAGCTACCTGGGCCGGTGACTCTTTGATGGAGGCGACTGTCAGAGGAGCTACCTTGGAGCCGCTGCCACGTGTCCCGGTTCCGTCCATAAGACCTACATTCTTGGAGCCGCTGCTACCGCCCATGAGTTTCTCCTATCGATGGTTTTAATATTTAGGAAACATCGATGGTTTGAACCCACAATCGATACTATCGCTCCAAAAAAAAAGTATTTTAAAGAGGGCGTGACGATAAGGGATATCTTAATTGACTCACTTCATGTTTTCTTCTTTATTTTCGTATATGGTTTAGCTAATTTTAAAAATATATCTCTCTGAATTATGTACTTTGAGTATTGACTTTGACGGATATGTTAGTAGCGCATTTAAAACTCGGTGGTGGGGGTTTTCAAAATACATTTTTTTTTTGTGATTCATAGACAAGTTAGATGAACTAGTTCAATTTAACTAACTTAATTATCTCCTTAAAGCAGAACAATTTTTTTGGCGATCTTTTAAATATTGTTTTTTTAATTTTGTCTCTTACCCTTCTATCCCGTCTGATGTTTTATGCATTTATTTAGAGGTGTTTTCATTCTTTTTAATTTATTTCTTAAATATTTGAATTAAGGCGCCAAACATTCTTCCTCTTTTACGATTATCGGGTCGTTGCCAGATCGGGCTAAAATAGTCAGATTAAACTCGAAACACAGATGTCGCAATCGACACAATCGATATCAACCGTTCAAAATCAGAAGGATGGCAACTCTATTGAAGGAAAAGAGTTGCCATCCTGATTTCTGTGAGTAAAAGTACAAATACGCAAAAATTTTCTTGTCCGGGAAAATTCACCAAAAAAGCGCAACATGTGGACAGATTTACGCAATTAAACTGAATAAACCAGCGAATAAATCGATTCGGCATTCATTCCCAGTCGAAAAACTCGGCAAAGTGATGCAGAACGCAGCTGATTGGGAATCAGCTGCCAGCGCAGAAGACCGGCTGCAAATCTTATAACCCGGAGGAAAAGAGGAAAAGCGGGGAAAACCACCGATCCAGTATTGCAATCTAACCCAATGTAGCCGGGATTTGACTCAAGACCCCTTCAACTGAGATTCTACGAACAAATGGCAGAGGAAATGGCCACCAAGGAATCCTTCCGGAAGCGGCAAACCCAGGAACTGGAGGTCATAAAAGTGAGCAGCTGTTTTGTATTTACAAACCATCCAACTAATCTCTAATCTCTAACCAAACAGTCCATCTTTGGCGGCGACGTGGAGGACCTGCGGCCCCAGGCGAATCCCTGCTGCAGCACCACGTTACCCCGGCCCTCCAGCATGACCACCAGGTTCTGTTTGGTGGCCGAGACCACGAGATCGAGTTGCGAGGACTGCAGCTCGCGGCGCGTGGGGTTGATCAGCACCTCGCCGTCGCAGAGGCCAACTCTAGAGGAGATTGGGGGTTAATTAGGATGTTTTTCCTTGGAATAAACCAGGATTCTATTCAATAAACCACTTACCACACTGCTCCGATGGGTCCGTTCCAGGGAATATCACTCAAGGACAGCGCCATGGAGGCGGCATTGATGGCCAGCACATCGGGGCTGTGCACCGCGTCCATGGCCAGCATGTTGCACACTAGCTGCGTCTCCGTGCGGTAGTCCTTGTGGAAGAGCGGGCGCAGCGAGCGGTCTATCAGGCGGGCCAAGAGGATCTCCTTCTCCGAGGGACCCAGTTCGCGGCGCATAAAGTTCATGGGTATCCGCCCGGAGGCGGCGTTCTTCAGCCGGTAGTCCACCACCAGCGGCATGAATCCCTGGCCAGGATTGGGCTTCGCCTTGGCCACCGCCGTGACCATGACGGCGGTGTCGCCCATCTGGCAGACGGCCGTTCCATTGGCGAATCTCGCCAGGCGGCCGGAACTGAAGGTCATGTTACGTCTGCGGGGGAACAAGGGTTTTTACCAATGGAGCTCACTTAGTGGAGGGCACATACTTACCCATTGCTGAATCTGGATCCTTCTCTTTCCACCGGAACTGGCTAGAGTCAGGCATTTCAGGCGGTAATTGAGCAGCTTTAGCGTTTTCCTCGTGAAAATCATGGCCATTATCTAAAAGTGCCGGCTTTACAAGGCCAGGTCGGCAGTTTAATACCCTGTAAAAATATAAAGTTAGTTCAAGGTAATTATTTTAAAGTAACTATTAATATTTGCTTCGTACTTTCTATTTAATTATATGGCTTTTTTTAAAACTTACTTAATACTTTTTAATTCTTGGTTCTAAAGTTAAGATTCTGAAGAAAACGAAATGTGGCGTTGGCCACCTGACAGTCCTAAAAACAGCTGGAGAAAAATTTAAAAATTGCAGTCCGTCGCCATTTTGTTTTGTTTCCAGTTGTTGGGAGCTTTTTTTGTTTTGAAAGAAAGATGTTCATGTATGTTTTCAGTTTGTTTTTTTTATTTTTAAAAATCGCAGGTACGCCTGTGCCCGGCCATTTGGGCACTGGTCCGGGTCAGGCGGCCACACTCACACCGGAACTTGTAGTTCCCGGCTCGGCACGTCGCCGCGTGGCGGTCGAGCTGCGCCACCGATTGGTAGGACCCACGGCAAATGGGGCACAAGTGTCGAGCCCTCCGTGCCGTGGAGGCCTCCTCCGCCGGCTCGACGCGCGGGGAGACCAGCTCTGCCCAGCCGGTCCCCTGCGCCTCGAACACGGCCACCCGCTGCCGCTCCAGATCCCTGGCCGCCGCCTCCTGCTGCTCGTGCTCCTGCTGCTGCTCCTGTCGCTGCCGCTCCAGTTCCCTGGCCTGCTGCTCCTCATCCTCATCGTCGTCAATGACGATGACGTCGACGGCATCCTCCACGAGCATCACTTCGTCCTCCTCCTCCAGCTCCTCCTCCGGCCACTGCTGCGCCGGCTCCTCCTCCTCCGGCCACTGCTGCGCCGGCTCCTCCTCCTCCGGCTCCTCCTCCTCCAGCGCCAGCTCCTCCTCCTCCGGCACCTGGGCATCGTTGTCGGCCTCCTCATCCAGGCGCCGGAGGGCCTGCTGCCGGTTGGCTCCCTCCTGGGTGTTCTGGAGGAGCTCCAGCTGCGCCTTGAGGAACTGGCGCTGGGTACGGTGAAGCAGCCGCTCCAGCTTCCGCCGCTCATCCGCAGACACCGTCGCCCTGCCAATGGCCTTGTTGATGGCCAGGGCGAGGGCCTGGAATGCGGCCTTTTGGGTCCGGACCAGCTCGGCCTTGTTGGTTGGGCCGGAGTGCCGGATTTGGGACTGTATAAGCTTCCTGAAGCAGGTTGCTTGTCCAGCTAATATTGTGTATAGCATGTTGAATGTTCAAGTGCGACTGACTGCGCAAGTGCAACACTTGCCTCTTCAAATGTTGTAGGAAGGAGAGGAAGCGAGGAGTGAGGGGGAAAGATGCAACATTTTTGGCAAATTTTTACATGTGTGTGTGTGTGGTCCAGCAAAATGCACTGTGGGGCTTTTGACCACTTTTGTTGGCCGAAATTAATAACTTTAAACTTTCAGTCGCCATTATTTGTCCCTACGCATATTATATATGCGAATAGTCCAGATCGGACAACTATATTCTATAAATTAACTTTGGGGCTGTCCATATATTACGTAATCATCTAGGGAGGTCGGGGGAGAGGTGGGAGAGGGGGGTATCAAAAGTGGTCAAAAGGCCCACAGTGCAGCGCCGCAGCTGCAGAACCAAGGAGCAAAGAGAGGAGGAAATTGAACGTTAGTTTTGGCATTAGAGAACACACTTACATGCAAGCACAGCCAAAAAAAAGAAGCAACTTGAAGCCTTTTTTTTTTGTGTGTGTGTGTGTGTGTGTGCAAATAGTAAAAGCACCGTGCAAAAATGGTAAGAATGTGGTACGCATGCGTATGGGTTTCACGCTTAAAATGGGTTGAAGACAACTATATTCTATAAATTAACTTTGGGGCTGTCCATATATTTCGTAATCATCTAGGATGGGCGGGGCGAGAGGGGGGTTTTGCCCAACCAAGTGCAGCGCCGCAGCTGCAGAACTGAGGAGCAAAGAGAGGAGGAAATTGAACGTTAGTTTTGGCATTAGAGAACACACATACATGCAAGCACAGCCAAAAAAAAGAAGCAACTTGAAGCCTTTTTTTTGTGTGTGTGTGTGTGTGTGTGTGCAAATAGTAAAAGCACCGTGCAAAAATGGTAAGAATGTGGTACGCATGCGTATGGGTTTCACGCTTAAAATGGGTTGAAGACAACTATATTCTATAAATTAACTTTGGGGCTGTCCATATATTACGTAATCGTCTAGGGAGGGCGGGGGAGAGGGGGGAGAGGGGGGAGAGGGGGGAGAGGGGGGTATCAAAAGTGGTCAAAAGGCCCACAGTGCAGCGCCGCAGCTGCAGAACCAAGGAGCAAAGAGAGGAGGAAATTGAACGTTAGTTTTGGCATTAGAGAACACACATACATGCAAGCACAGCCAAAAAAAAGAAGCAACTTGAAGCCTTTTTTTTGTGTGTGTGTGTGTGTGTGTGTGCAAATAGTAAAAGCACCGTGCAAAAATGGTAAGAATGTGGTACGCATGCGTATGGGTTTCACGCTTAAAATGGGTTGAAGACAACTATATTCTATAAATTAACTTTGGGGCTGTCCATATATTACGTAATCATCTAGGGAGGTCGGGGGAGAGGTGGGAGAGGGGGGTATCAAAAGTGGTCAAAAGGCCCACAGTGCAGCGCCGCAGCTGCAGAACCAAGGAGCAAAGAGAGGAGGAAATTGAACGTTAGTTTTGGCATTAGAGAACACACATACATGCAAGCACAGCCAAAAAAAAGAAGCAACTTGAAGCCTTTTTTTTGTGTGTGTGTGTGTGTGTGTGTGTGCAAATAGTAAAAGCACCGTGCAAAAATGGTAAGAATGTGGTACGCATGCGTATGGGTTTCACGCTTAAAATGGGTTGAAGACAACTATATTCTATAAATTAACTTTGGGGCTGTCCATATATTACGTAATCATCTAGGATGGGCGGGGCGAGAGGGGGGTTTTGCCCAACCAAGTGCAGCGCCGCAGCTGCAGAACTGAGGAGCAAAGAGAGGAGGAAATTGGAAAAATTGAACCTTAGTTTTGGCATTAGAGAACACACATACATGCAAGCACAGCCTTTCTTTGTATTAGTAAACGCACAGAACAGTGTGTGTGTGTGTGTGTGTGTGTGTGTGTGCAAATAGTAAAAGCACCATGACGGTGCAAAAATGTGGTGCGCATGCGTATGGGTTTCACATTGGGGCATTTTTTATGGCTCAAAATGGGTTAAAGCCCAACTGCTCCGTGAGGGTGAGCAGGCCCACAACTCGGCGAACAAACTTGTGGCGCTCGACCTCGCCCATCGCGTCCCCCGTCTCCTCGCCAATCCGCTTGACCACGTTGGCCCACTTCTTGCCCACGCCCTCCAACAGATCGTTGTTGGCCTCCGCGAAACGGAACGGCTGGTCGCTGACGCGGAATCGCGCCTCCAGGACTTGCCGCATCCCGTGCATCTGGAGGGCCGTGATGCGCCTCGCCTCGGCCGGCAACTGCTCGCACTGGTGTTGCGCCTGGGCCCACTTGTCGCGCCAGTCGCCGACACTGAAGGTGGCCCTCCCGTAAATGTAGGTCAGCAGCTGGTCGGCATGACCAACGCCGGACAACCTGCGCTCCAGGTGGCGCAGGTCGGCGAGGAGCGGATATCCGAACTCGGCCAGCTGCGCGTTGACCGCGTTCTCGTCGGACACCAGCGCGAGCACTTGTCGGCCCATCCCCTTCCCCCTTAGCCATTCCAGAAGCATGGCCATGGGCCGGTGGATCTCCTGGCCGTTGAAAGTGGACATCTTCTGCGTTGGAAGGGAAGGATTTACTACGCTTTTTTGTTTTTCCAGTGTATGCTTACCACTCGGGTGTAAGCTAGTTGCTTCAGGCGGCCGCACCAGGATGTCATCAAAATGGCCAGGACGTGGCTCGTGACGGGCTGCAAGGACATTGAGCGTGTAGGTGCTGCTTGAGACTGCTTGGGACTCACCTGGGGAAGGACGAGGACATCAGTCATGAGGAAAAATCCCCCCGTGTCCTTGAAGGCTAGCAGACCGTCTACATTCCACATCAGCCCGCTCGGTCTCCCCGGGTGGTCCACCTTGGGGAGGTGCTTTGCGACCTTGGCGGCCAAGTGGGAGGATTGAAAAAATGCAATATTCTGCAGCTCCGGCTCCATTTGTGCGAATTAGTGCACCTGCACTGCCCATTTTCCAACACACCTTTGCATTGGGGTTGAAAAGGAGGTGGGAAAACGTCGGTCCGGTCTGTTGTCAATCAGAAATGAGCTCTCAATTGGGAAATAAACTCCAACTGGAATGGCAGTGAAAATTTGTGTTGCCTATCTTTCGGGGCGACGGCTGCCATTTTTGGCGCCCACTTTCACATATTAGCCAGATCGGGTTAAATTAGTCAGATTAAACTCGAAACACAGATGTCGCAATCGACACAAACGCCCCTTTTGGCCGGTAGCTGTAGGGCGGAAAACCAGGAAGGGGTTCTGCTACTGATCGAAAGAGGGCGCACTTTCGGCTAAGCGGAGACACGCACCAAAATTGACGCAGCGAAATGGTTCGTGTCTCGGCTAAGCGGAGACACGCACCGAAATTGACGCAGCGAAATGGTTCGTGTCTCGGCTAAGCGGAGACACGCACCGAAATTGACGCAGCGAAATGGTTCGTGTCTCGGCTAAAACAACTCTCCAAAAACAGTGCTGCCAGACCGGAAGATGGCATGGCGCCCTAATTCAAAAACTGTGATTTTACGTATTTCGTTACGTTCTTATTGCACTCTACGTATTTCGTTACGTCTTGATGCACATCACGTATTTCGTTACTTTTTGATTGCGGTTCAGATACTTTGGACTTGCAGCGGACGACTCTTTACTTTCTTGTTGTCGTGCCAGAACTCGAGAACTCGAGACGCGTTTCTTGGCCTTTCCCCGTCGCTTTTCCCCACGAACCATCCAATATTTTTATTTACGCAAGTGCTTTTCCTTCGCGCCGTGAGTTTTCCTCGTTTGTTTACCTCCGATTACCGCTGTGTGTGTGCTTTGGATCTTATATGGAATGCCCATGTGTGTGTTAGCCGGTGGCTGAAGTTCGAGTTTGAGTTTTTATTTTTGGGACTGCAATATTGCAAGTGCAATTGCAAAACTGAAAGCGACACATATTTTGTATGTGGCATTGCTAATTTGCTGGACAGGTACGTATCAGTATAAGTATTTGTAAGATACAGTTACTTTCCGATGCTGCACACACACTTACGCACGAGAGGAAAGTGAAGAAGTGTGTGCAAAGTTTAGTAGTTTTCTTGCCCAGTAAAAAATAAACGGGTTGTGAGGTGGAGTTTTTGCCACCTGCATGGGTGGGTGTGTGTGTTTGGATCCCAAGACAATGTGCGTGTGTGTGAGTGATCCAGCTTAATTGATTAGGGCAAAAAGTAAAAGATAATGCACTTTAAGATACAATTAAACAAAATCACCATCAGCCCGTGACACGGCGGCTTCTTTATTTCGTTGGTTTTCTTTTGGGATCCCGAAAATTACACTTGCAAAAGTAGAGTAAAATTCGTAAAGATACAATTCAATATTTCCATGTGGAAAAAATCAGAAACCCATTTATAATCGGTTTATGATCCGTATGTTTAATTAAAATTAGGGAAAAAACCTTAAAACGATTTTTCTTCATTGAAAACCTAAGGAACTTTAAAGCCTACTTTAAATTTAACAGAACGAAAACACAGACCCTAATATTTTTGTTTCATGGTGATTTTATGGTTTTATTACAGAAACTTTCAAACAATGATAAAATCTTAAAAATTACTCCATATGTGGAGAACGAATTCAGAAAACGGTCTCTAAAAAAACATGAACTTTTAAAACAAAAAACTAGCTAGGTACTTCCTAAAGTATTCAGTTCGTTTATGATCTTAATTTTGTTTTCGGTGCACTGAAGATCTTAAGCCGCTGCTGCAATTAGATTCGGTTGCGGCCACTGAGCACAACAAAAAAGCCACTACAATGAAATCATCGAAACAAAAAATAAATAAGAAAAAAAGAGGCAGCCGAAAGAACTCGAAGTTGAGGGAAAAAGGTCACGGCACTTGCTGCTTGCTAAGCTTTAATGGGCCGCCTTGGGCAGAGCAAACAACAAAAACAAGCCAACAATTGTTTAATGCAAGCGGGCACCTTGTTAGCCCTCTATCCCTCTCTCTCGCTCCCTCTTGCTTCCCCTCTCGCACCCTCTTGCCGGTTGTTAAAAGCCAACAAAGATTTCTCTTCATCTGCAACCTGACACAGATGGTGTTGCTGTAGTGGATACTGTCATCGGTCGGCATTAATCAATAATATTCGAAATCAGAACAGCGCCAAGCTGTCTGTCTCTGTCTTCAAGTGTCTCCTGCTCCCACACTATTATACCCTTGTTCATAACAAGAATTTGTAACTACGGTTAACTGTCTATATGCATGATTTGGCCAATAAATTTAAATAAATGTTATAAGTTTCTAATAAAACGAAAGAATCTCAAATGATGATCGATACCAAATTAAATGAGCAAAATATTCAAATAAAAAAAATGTTGGCATTATCAATAGTAATTAAATATTTTAATACATTTTATATCATAAAAAATAAATATTACCTGTCCATTTTTCTGAAAGTTTTTTCATTTCCTTATTGGTTCTTACCAAAAATATTACCTGTCCTTTTTTCTGAAAGTTTTTACATTTTCAATGGGTTTTTTACAATTAAAAAATTAAACAAATGAAAATTTGTTTTAATATATCAGTATAAATGTAGTTATTAAACTCTGAAAGTAACCCATTCAACATCTTTGCACAGTATAATTATGTTTGTTATTTTAAAGCAAGCTGCAAACTCGATTGGCTCGCAAACACTAATAAGTCAATTTAAACTTGGTTCGCTTTTTAAACAAAAATGTAGACTAGTTTTAAAATGTAGTAAAAATTCCATATTTAATCATTAACTGGGAAAATATTTTTAGTTAATGATAAACTGAATTTACTTTCCTTGAAAAATCCATAAATATATTGTAATAACTAGCATTCGCTTTAAATCGACCAATTACTTAGCTTAAACTTGTTTCTCTTTTCGTTAAAAATATAATCAAAACTATTTGAATTTTGAGGGAAAATGTCCCAAAATATAAATGCAGTTCTGATCTTTCTAATTTGAATTTTTCTAAGTAGTTTTAGGGATGATTCACTGTCTCCAAGTTTTCTGTTTCTGTTTCGGCTGCCTTTTGCATATTTTCTCACAGTTCCCGCGATGCAGAAAAAAAAAATGTGAAAATTTCTTGCAAATACCTGCACATACACAATTTCTGCCCGTTGTTGCTGTTGTTGTTGCTGCCTTTGCAAAATTTGTATCGAGTTACTTTGGTTGCTGCTCTCATTTGCATGCTGCGATATTGTTGTTGCTGCTCCGGTTGCTGTTTTTCCACTGATTATTTCTTGTGTCGCTGCCGCTTGGCGTTGCTGCAACTAAATTGGCCTTAATTGGTTGCCTTTTTGTTGCCAATTTTGTTGTTAGCCCGCTTCAGTTGCAGTTGCAGTGTTTTTTTTTCGAGTCGTTGTGACCATAATATTTTTGTTGTCTCGGTCTCCTGCCTGTTGCACAGTTGTTGCTCTCTTATCGGTCGTTGCCGGCCGGCTGGAAGCACTTTAGGCCACTTTCGGCCTTAAGCCACTTGTGGCATGCAGCCGTGTGTAATTTTTTATCTGCCGTCTTGTTTCGCTGCCCTTTTTGGCCGGGTCTAATTGCTGCGGAATTGGCTTGGTCTTGGGAAAGGAAATCGGACGGGTGTGTGTGCCACTGAAATCTGTGGAAAACCAAATATCGTCTAGTGTACTAGGAAATGATTTTTATAAACTCTCATCTTAAAATTACTAACTTGGTCAACTTAAAAAAACAAAATAAGAAAACTTTAGAACTAAAATATCAAGAGCAAGTCTGCATTACTTCCTCTCACTTTTTTGAGAACGAATGTTCTTTAAATCGAGCGTTAAGTATTCTTGGTTTTGTGTTTTTAAAACTTAATAATTTTTATAAACTAAAAAAATTAGTAAGACATATTAATATTTTTAATTAAATCAAAGTTATTTATAATTAAATAATCAGAAATCAATTATTTAATTTATTTAATTTTTAGGAAAAAAATCATTTGATTAAAAGTTTTTAGATTCCTTTAATTTATAATATTAATAGCTTTCGTTGCTGAAGTTTAAGATTGCCGATTAGTTCTCACCAAGAAACTGGTAATAAAATTAAGAAGCAAGCTAAATATCACGGAAACCTTATCCCCAGAGTAGGTTACTAGTGGGTGGGGTCATTTCTGAAGACCTAAAAACTAATGTTTTTATTTATTTTTTTAATGATGTTTCGTGTGTTGGCTCTTAACATCCCGTAGCGAGAGCATTAACCGTTCGACGCGTTATATGGCTAATGTGATATTTCCCAATTTTATTTGTTTTGCCTGTCTGCTCGCGTTTTTTTCAGCTGCCTGCATTTTTAATGCGCTTGCATGGCTTATTTGATTTAATTAGCCAGGTAGCCTAGGCAGCCAGGCGGCCCGCCAGCAGCCGGTGAGCTGGGTTTTCATTATTGTTTGCAAATTGTGGGAAAAAATGCACGGATCCCCCGCCACTTCCACTTCTACTGCCGCCCCATTGCGTTTTATAGTCGCAAAAACTTTTTTGGTGGCGATTATGCAATCGAAGCTCTGGAACCAGCCAATAAATCAAAATGCCATTCTCAAGACTCCGGCGGCTGCTGCAAGTGCTACATGTAGCATGTAGCAGCAGGAACAAAAACAACAACAATGAGCTGGGGCCCAGTATTCAGAGCATGTCAATGTGGGCCTCCGGTAATGTTAGCCCAACTCCCCCTTCTGCCTTCCCCCAAGTTGCCGTCTTAAAAAGCCCACACATTTTTTAATGCACTTGGGAAAATGTGGGCAGTTTTCCGGTTAATAGATCCAAGTATATACACTAGCATTGTTGTTATAAAAAATGTATGAACTAAATTTAATTACAAGACTAGGAAGATAGAGTTAGGAATATTTTATAAAATCTTTCTTAATAACAAATGCAATTATATTTTAAATTTAGAGAATGCAATCCTATTTTCGCAAATAAAAACTTTTTTAAAACGTTAAAAAATTGTTGAAAGCAAAGTCATATTTTGTATCATTAAAACAAAACTTTTAAAACGGTTTTTTAAAAGTTTAAATTATTAGTAATGCTTTCTAAGATTATCTATATTTTGTACAAATTATATCTTTAATATAGGAATAAAATATTTTTTGCTGTGTACGACATTTACCGTTTCGGCAAGGTCTGCCGGCCAGCTGCCAGTTGGTCTCGATCTCCCAGATTCTTGCATTTTGCCACTTGCCACGAATCCGATTCCGAATCCGAATCTGAGTCCGAGAATATGCCACATGGGCCACCCATTGCACAATCGCAGAATGTGCGGCTGTCCTGCTGTCCCCGCTGTCAATAAGCCAACAAAAAGCTAGTTTATTGAGTCGTCGTCTGCACTCAGTTAACCCAACCTGTCATGCCCACGCGTCGAGGCCAAGTGGCCTGGGCCAAAAAGCATCCGAGTGGCCACTCATTCGGTTTGTCATACTATACCCATGCCTATTTAATGTACAGCATATGGGCACTCGAAAGGAAAGTGTTCTTCTAGTTTCCAAAGGTGTGAGATACGAAAAGGGTATCAGTTAACGCCCTTAAGTTCCTAAAGCTTCGCATATTCACAATGAAATCACTATATAAGGAAATTCTTAAATTTTGCTGAGCTAAATAAAAATGTAATAATAAATATTTTATCATTTTATGTAGATAAAGGGAACTTCAAGGTAGATTGATGTTAAATTAAGCCAAAAAAGGCATTGCTTTTTGCTAATTGCTTTTGGCCTTGCTAAGAAATAAGAAATAATTGGTAGGCTTTTTCTGCTAAAAGGTTATTTTTTATAAGTCCATAAAACGAGCTTATTGCAGTTGCAATTGTCTTGTGTTAAATAGTTCATTAAAAACCTTCATTAAATAAGTAGCAGTAATTTATATACTGTTAAAATGTAATACCAAGATTTTTAGACTATAAAAAGAATTAGTGGGAAAAATGTTACAAAGATGTTTTTATTACATTGGTTTAAAATTTTTTTTAAAGAAATGCAAATATAGTTCTTGATAAATTCAAAATATGAAAATATATTCTTTTAATTAAAATCATACATTAAACCCCATTATAGATGTTTTTAATTAGTATTGGTTTTTAAGACACTTTTAAGTACCAACGTTTTAAAATAAATAAAATTGGTGATAAAGATTTCTGAAAAAAACATCTAGAGGTCTAAGAACCTTCTCCGCCATTGTGGTTTTTAACGGCGTTTCTCATGGGCGTTTCTCATGGGTAATTCAATGGTCGAGCACTAACGTTTTCCTGTCATTTCCTGCCGACGTTTTGCCAGCGTTTTGCTGATTAAGTTTCAATTTGAATTCGAGTTCTGGGCGGGAAATGAGTGGGGTCAGTGCAACAACCCATGGGCCGATGACCCAATTGCCGCCAGTCCAAGTCCACTTGCCACGGATTCAGATGCGCTTTTAGAAGCCTCCTACATGGAAGTTTCCTACTCGAGTTGCACCTGATCGACTGACCCACAAAAAGCCCTCGGCGGCGGGACAAAAGCGGCGGCAGGGGGGAAATGGACTTAAATATAGCTATCAGGCTTTAAGTGGCAGCCACTGCCGCCTGGGCAAATTTATTGAATCTCATTGAGCAGCTTTCTATACTTTCTCGCTCGCACTTGGCAGGGGAAAAATCGCCAGCGATTTGTTTATTGCGGAAGAAGTGAAAAGTGCGCGGCCAAATCGCCCCGTGTCTTTATGCTCGTGCAAATTAATTTGTCTTAGACATTTCAAAGGCATCTCACGGATGCGTATCTTGCGGTTTTTGTGGTCACTGGGATATTTGTTTATTTACATTTCGTACGAATACCGTACTACCGATGATATACCATCGATATGTGTGGCTTTATCCATAGATATCCGATGATGAGTTGGCTGAAAAGAGCGCTGCTTCATCTCTTTTTCCTTTGGCCACAAAGTGCGTTTTAATTAACCCACGAGTCGACCTGGCCAATTACTTTCTGCCTGCTTCTGCACTTTGTTTTTTTTTCGATTTGTATTTTTTTCTGGCGAGGATTCGCAATGACTTTCACTTTCTCGCCCCGAACGGCAGCGTGGGGTTAAGGGGGAAAAGCGGGAGAAGGCGGCGGCGGAGGGTTAATGAGGATGCCACATTGCTGCACATTTCGTGCCGCTTCATTGTGATTATCTTGTTGAAGAGATTCAAACTGTGGCAGCCGCTTTCATGTAATTTATTTGTTTATTGTCTTGGCCAGGGCCAGGCCAGAAACACACACTCCCTATACAGGCCGCTTTATATTATCCACCATTCATCCACTAGCCACCCACCCCGGGAGGCAACCAACCTAAGCCTTCGAATTCGGTTGGGCGGACTGCGTGTCTCGTGAGTCCACATTTAGGGATTCGTTGATAATTAAATAGGTTTTATTTAAAATCTTCAAAATATTTAATTTATTCAATCGAAAAAAGTAATATCATCACGTAATCTCTATGATTATGTACTTATTTAACATATTTTAAAATTTAAAATTATATTTTTATGGGTATTGTTCATAGATCCTATAAAAGCACTCTTTGCTAACATTTAAATGATAGATAATAAAAATAAATTATAACCAATACTTATTTGGAGAAACCTTCATTCATTTAAAAGAAGACATCTGAAAGAATGAAGAGTTTATGAAGCTAAAAAGCCCCACGTTGGGCGCCAATTCTGTTATGTGGGCGTATTCCATAAGAAATTATTGACTTATTTGTAACCCGCTAAGCATCTCTTGATACCTACTTATGCATGTTAATATGCATGTTAAAAATATCTCAAAAAAATAGATTACGTTTTTATTTCTTAGTTTAATTGCTATTTCATTATAAAGCTGGTGAAGATCTCGTGATCACGAGGCCATCTCCAGAAAAGTACAGGAGTCCGCAGCTGTTACACTTGCACTTGCCATTTGCTACTTGTACCGCTGCTCTTGTTGTTGCTGGTTGCTTGTTGTTTACCTATCGTCTCGTTTTGTGTGGAATCGCTCACAGTTGTCCGTCCAACGGAGCGTCCGTCCGCCAGTCTGCCAGTCCGCCCATCAGTTGAGTTGGTCCGCTTGTCGCTCCGTTAGCTCGTTAGAGCTGAAGATGAACAAGTTTTTCCTCAACTGAACTGGCACTCTAGACTTATTTCTTCATGAAGCCAGGAAGCCAGCGATTTCTCATCTTTGTTGTTGCTTGCCGCCTAATGTTGCTCTTGTTGTTCATGTTGCTATTGCTATTGCTGCTGTGGATGTTGATGTTGCAGTTAGTGCTTTCCCTTGATGCAGAGCCACCCGCAACCTCTGGCCCCTGGAAAACCGCACACCACTCATGCGAGGCGGCTTAATTAGCTCCATGGGCTTTTCAGGCTTTTCTGGCTCTTCTGGCATCTGTACTTTGGCATCTTCGGATCGGGATTGTTTCGCTTTCGTTCTCACATCCCGCCGCTAATGTTATTTTTCCGAGCGACTGAGCTTTTCCAACTGGCGCTGTTTTTCGCACACCAATTTTTCACTTGATCAAAAGAAAGTTCCTAGCGATTGGGTCCTCAAATTTGCGCTCAGCACGAGAGGGAATGAGAAAAAAGAAAAAAGCGAGACAGAGTGAAAGAGTTAAGTGCATTTCCTGGAAATAACGTTTCCTCTGCTGCAGCCAGCAGAAAAGCCAGTTCGGTTTTCCTCACTTTTCCGCACTTCGGCGGCTTTCAACTTGTTTTGGGTTTCGGTAACTGTGGATTTGATTCAATTGGTGGTTCTAACCCAAAGTCAAGCTCAATGACTCTTCGCTTTTCGTATATGGCTTTTGTTTTATAATTATATGGCGAGCAGAATTAGTTCTAGTTCTTAACTTAGAGATAATATATATTAAACATTTTTTCTTTATTTACAATTTTAATATAAACAGATTTCGGCATTTTGAAAAAGTCTTTTAATTTTGCGTGTTCTAAATAATATTATGTGTAAACTAAAAGTGACAGTAAATGAAAATAAAATTTGTTTTGTGGAAAGTCAAATAAAATAGTTCACAAAAGCTTAGCCGATTTAAATTTATTGCGACCATCAAAAACTAAACATTTATTTGAAGATTTTATGACTTAAAAATGTGTTATTAACATAGTAAATTCTATTTAATTAATTTATTTTCACTTAACCTCTTGACTGCATTATGAAAGTAAAAGGAAAATATAAATTTAATGATATGCTGTTATTTATCGTCGTAATAAAAGGAGCCACTGGCATCAAATTTCCTTGGACCAAAATGCATTGAAAAGTACCCGATATTCCTTTCCTTTTTAATGATTCCCATAAATTTTATTAGAAATATTAAAATACATTTTTAAACCGCAAACAACGAAAATCACATTCCCTGTGAAGCCGAAGCCATCTTCTGTTTGAATGCGTTTGTCTCTCCACTTGGCTGCATCTTTCATCTTCCACCTTCTCCGGTTGAGTCATGCGATCTGCCAGAGAAACAGTAGAACGGGCCAGAGAACTTGATCCGATGTGAAGATGGGCCTTTGCTTTTGGCCAAGAGAGTCAAGTTGAGTTACGCGGGCACTAAGTAGAGCCAAACTCGATTTCAGTTGGTTTGTTTTATTTTTCTTTTTTTTCTGCCGCAGCGGGTTTCTTCGTTTTCGTTTGTTTTCGGTGCCACATTCCCTGCTCGTTGGCCTTGTCGCTTCTCACATGATTAAGCCAGATTGCTTTCAGCTGGCAGCCGGATCGCAGTCTCCTCAACAAAGCAAATCTGCAAAGACTCTGCTCATCGGTTTCTGCAGACTGCAGTTGTTTGCCTATTTATAGCACGGCGCTTTGGACTTTGACCAGATCTTCGATCCGATGACGCAGCTTCTTTGGTTTTACAGGGGGAAAAATATTCAGAATATTAAGAAGTAATATACCTATCATTTCTGAAGGTCAAAATATTTTATTTAACTTTTTTTGCAGATTTTTATATTATTTTATTTAGTATTCTCAAAAGTTATTTAACAAAATTATATTCTTTCAAAAATCCAAAAACCAAGAAAGATGGTATAAAAATTTGTTTATGTGCAGCGATTGCTGCTACGATTTACATCATCGCCATCCAGCGGGGAATCTATGTGTACGTGGTTCCCTCGAGTGGAGTTCAAGCCCCCAGAGGTCGTAGAAATCACAGAGTCCATTGCGAAATCTTTAGCACACTCGAGATCTGCATTCTTATAGAAGGGAGGCATCAACAGACTTATTCTTCTTCTTCTGCCCCAAAGACCGTTGCGAAATGCAAATATCAACAAATGAGCAAATCGTTTCGTTATTTGTTTGACAGCAACACAAACGTTGCATCAAAGTGGGTAAACAGAGGCTGGAGGAGATGTCGATGGGGATGGAGATGGAAAATGGAAAATATAGGAGGCGATGCGATGTTACCTTGGAGGCCCCGTCGTTTGCCTGATGAGCGGTTGACCCAGTCGAGTGGCTTTGGGCCAGCAAACGCATATTCTTGGTCTCGAATTCAATTGAAGCTAATTGCTAATTGCATAATAATTCATTCATTCGGTCCTGGGCTTCCGCATTGATGGCCATCTGCTGCTGGGCGAATGCAAATCCCTCGCAGATCTTTAATTAAAGCCATCGCAAACACTTTTACGAGTGCCAAAGAAGGCGTTTGCATTATGAGCACCGCGTGTGGATTACTCATACGCCCCATCGTCCACACCATGACACGCCCCCTTCGCGAATCAATGGCAACGCCCCCCAACGCTTTCGCGGGGCTTTTCCCTGCGTCATGGCACATGAGTCGGAAAACTCGGAAAACTCCCAAGGAGGCCAACTCAAATGCCGAGATATTTATGGCCCAGCATTGATTCCAGTCATTCGATTCTTCGGCTCTTAACTGCGTTCTGTGCGAAGTTGTGCTTAATTTAACAGTTGATTGGGCGGGGAAAATGTAATTTAAAGCAACAACCCCTTAGATTAATCGTAAAAACAAATCTCTATGGGTTCGATTACCAACGCAAATAACAATTTATACAAGGAACTGGTGGAATTTTAAATTGATATGCTGTTTATAATGTTTTATTTCAAGTATACTAAAATTTTCAAAAAATGAAATTAAGAATGTAAAATCTTAAAGATTAGCTAAATATTTATTTTTAGAATGATGACAACTAAATACAATTTTTATAAACTTACAGTATTTATTTTTTCTTGTTTACAAAAAAGACCAAGAAAAAAATGAATTCCATATTTAAATGTAATCTCAGAAAGTGCATTTAATTTTCGCTTCTACAATAAGTGTAGAGGGCATTCCTTTTTTCATGGCTTGTTAATTTTCACTTTGTCTGGCTGGCGAAAAATCGAAAAACCTCTTTCAAGTTCACGGCTAGAAGCAGCGAACAACAAATACAATACAACGCCCAAGAGCGGCAATTTTTGAATTAGCCAAATTACTATTATTTGCCGCAGCACAAGAGCATACATAGAAATAGGTATAAAAACACATACTGAGCCCTGTCTGTCTGGCTTTTCGCCTTGGCTCTCAAATTTTTGGCCCTGCAAACGTGGCTGAATGATTTAATGTCCTTTTTGGCAGCCACACCCCAAAAATCTCACCCCGCCAAGCCAATGCAGTTGTTGTCTAGACTGCGGCAAACGAACTTTATTTCGGTTTTTCCCTGTTCTCCATTCTCATTTCTATATTTCTCATTTATTTCACTATTTTTCGGCGAAAAAGTGAGTTTATTCCAGGAGCTTAGGGACCTTCCCCCAATTCAATTTATAATGCCGCGACATTTTGCACTTTGCTCTGGCTTCATGTTTGCGTGACTCTGCGACTTAGCAATACGAAAATAAATAGAAAAAGGAATTAGCCAGATGATAAAAATTTTCCTTCGCTTTTATTTCAATATTAATTCAAAGCGGATTTTGGCATTACCTTGGCGGGGACCCTCTCTTTGTTTGGAAAATGCCAGTCGGAGGGGTTCAATGGAGTTCAGTTTTGATATTTGCGTGTGCCTGGCCACAAAAAGTTTCGCAAACGGTTTTTAATGCTGCACACAACGATGCGCATTGCCGATAAGGTCGCCGCTCTCCCTCTCTTTCAGAAAGGGTTTTGCATTGCATAACACCATCAATCTTTTGACCAGGCCAAAAGCAAGGAGGATAGGCTCTGCCGCAGGCCATATATCATTCACAGTGTCTGGTTGGCTTAACAACATGCCACAAACAGCCAAGCACACCACACAGCAATTAAAGCCAATGAATTGACAAGAAAACGCTGGCCCAGGCTAAAATCTAAAATCGCAAAATCCAAAACAATTGTTATCTCCCAGAGACAATTGCCGCCTTTGTCTCTTTGCAAATTTCGTTTTCGATTTCAGGGTGAGGCCGCCAGCGAAATGTTGGCCAAATTGTGGGGTACTTTTCTGCAATGATTTGCCATTATTTTTAGGCAGTTATAAATATAAATTTGCATATTACCTTAAGAAGAGGAATGAATGGAATTGTAACTGTGACTGGTTGAACGAAACAATGAATGATATGAATATATCTCTATAAACCTTACAAAGTATTTATATAATCAGTAGAAAATTTAATAAATTTTGAAAATTAGAGGTTTTAATTAGTATATAAAATTAAGACCACCTTCTTTAATCAAATTCCTAAGCCGACTTTTGCCTTAAGGCCTTAAAAAACATTTTCTCTTCCTCAATCTCGAGTTCCTCATCTTTGATTGAAGGTGAATAACTAAGAAAACAAGCAGAATTAAAATATAAATTATAAATTGTGCACAAATTGCAATTAAGGTCAAGTTTGAGTCGTCATCTGCTGCTGCTTGACCTGCTTAGATGGGAAGTCCACTCATCTCTCGGGCCCCAAATTAAATTACAAAAACGGAAACAGATTAATTTCGAGCAATTGAGCCACGTAATTAACAAAGCTGAGAAGATGACGATGCTGTAAGGTTTCGTTTTGCTGCGCCAGCAAATGATTCTCGATTCTGCAACTTCCCTTTTTCCACACAAAATCTGCAACTGAGTTGCGAGCTCATAAATTTTGCGGTTTGTTTGGGGCCTTGGCCATAACGGTATACATATAGAAGGGGTATGAGTATGAGAGTGCAACATGCTGCGATTTTGCCGGGTTTGCTGTTTTGGACTTCGGGTCTCTTATTTTTGCCAACTCAATGTTTGTGAATGAAATATTTGAATCGGCAGTGGCAAAAGGTTATAAATTCGACATGCTGTGTGGCTGAAATTCAGTGGGTAAATGCGGTAAATCATGCGGCACGAAAATTGAATTTTAATTTTACGATTATTGAATTTTAAGGTTCGGATTCTAAGGAATTTTAAAAGGCCGTTATCTTACAGATATATTTTCAATAAACATGAGATGATACATTAAACTTACGATGAACATAAATTCGCTTAATCTTAGGTATGATAGGAAGTTCTTAAAATTCTTCATTTGAATGTCATTTGACACTAATTTCTCCATCACAAAAATTAATCAAATCCGGCAGCAGAATTTCTAGTAATTAGAAATTCATATCCGTATCTAAAGTGTAAACTTCTTGCATAATTTCCATGGAAATGATAGACCAAACACAAATTCATTTTCTACTATCGCTTACACTTCTTCGCCGCTTGTTTTGCTCACTTTCGCTGGCAAGAAAAACGAGCAAAACAAACGAAATAAATAAGGCGGCAATAAAAGAGATAAAATACAAATAAAAAATGCAAAAATGCTTAGGGGGCCCCAAGTACTGGACTTCAAGTCCCCCCGTCGTTCCTCCCCCATTTAACACGACCACGCCCACGCAGCGTTTTGGCGATTTCATCAAAATGCGCATAAATTTGTGGCCTGCATTGTGGTTTTTGTATTTGTGTGTGCTTTCTGCCGAGTGAGACGTCTGTGGCGCCCACTGTCCATGTGGGTGGTCGCGGTCTTCAGCGGAAAAGTGGAGAAAAGACCATTTGCATCTTTCTCTCCGGTTCGCAAGTGTGTAGATCTTAGGACACAGAAACAAATGGGGAAATTTTTATGTTTTTGAAATATTAAGAAACAATATAAATATATTATTTAATATATAATTAGTTTCCTGCTAACAAAATATATAATTTGAAACATTTTTCTTTTAAGCGGGAGAAGAAACGACTAAACTTATATAGTTTTTTTAAATTGTCGTTTTTAATAGTTTTAAATAAAGAAAGTTTTTTTTAATTATTATTTAAACATTTAATGGTATTTTTAAGTCATCATATTGCTTAGCTTGTGAAATAACTAAAGAGCATTAAATTTAAATTATTCTTATAAAAATCTGTAGTAATTTCAAAGATTTGATCTACAAAATTTGTTTAAAAGAAAATATAAAATTCTATTTTTTCCCTGTGCATCTGTGTGTTTGGCTTCGATTTCTAAAACACGAAAATTTGCATTTAATTGGGCAAGTTTTGCTCTTGGCAAGCGGGGGATGTGGATGTGCGGTGTGTTGAGGTGCCACCAAGTGTATTCATTCTGCTTTGAAGTGACAACCCCTGACCAGATGAAAACCCCTTTTCCTTTGAGCCTGGGAAAAACGCAGGCTGATGAGATTTGGCTGACATCAATCAGCCGGCGATCTTTGCATTTGTCTGTTTTCCTTTTTCAGGGGCAGGGGGTTCGTTTGTTATTTTATCTGCGACACGATGACGTTTTCAAAAGTCCAAAAAACTAAAAAAATAGAAAAAAAAGAAGCCGATGAGTGAAAGTACATTTTCGTATGTTGCGCTGCAGTTGTTGTCATTTCATTTCATTTCTTTTGGCCGGGCCGTAATGTGTGTAAAGTTTGCAACCGTCGACAGACGACTTCTCATGGCTGTTTGTCTCTTCGGCTTTTGATTGTCTGGCGATAGCCAATTGAGATTTTCATTTGTCAGTCAAAACAGCCACGGCGAAACAAAGGCCGAAACCGAAAGACGAATAGCGAAAGACGAGACGCGTCTGTCAATGACATAGAAAGAGAGTTTAAATCTTCAAAAGCCTGAGCATGATATGTACTTGTTACCGGGCTCTGTTGTTGTTTTTGTTTTTTTTTTTAGCCATTGCACTGGGTCTGATTAGACTTTTGTCGATGTTCGAGTATCTGCTTTTCACTTTCCCTCTCGCTGGGGTCTCGTTTCTCGGTTTCTTCTGCGTCATCGAGAGATTTCCAATTCTTCAATCGTGGGGCACGTGCTCAGTTGACGTGAAGAAGAGTGTCTGCGGGAGAATTCCAAAAACTGTTGGTCAAGGGCCAGATTACGAGATCGTTTTTTGACCGGAAGTGCACTTGCTCTTGCACCATGAGCGTGCATCACACCCGCTGAGAAAATTGAAAATCTGCGAGATTTTATAGGTATCTATTTAGTATTTTTTAAAAACTATTAGTATATTTAAAAACTGTTGTAAAAATCCCAAAGATGTATTCATTTAATATTTAATTTGTAATTATTTTTTAAATATATTATATTTAAAATTGGGGTAAATTTTCATACTGCCTTTCTAACACAACAAGTTATAGGGTATGCAATAAAGTAAAATTCTAAGCACCTTCTGCTAACCCTTTGTTATTGGAGAGTTTTTCTCTTTTGCCCAAAGCAGTCAAGCTCCGCTGAACCTGAACCTTTGGCATGAAACAGTGACCTCAGTAAATTCGTTTTTAATGATTCCGAAACTTGTCCTTCAAAATTAATTACGCCCTTTACTTCACCACGAGTATACAGGTACATATATAGAGTACCTTGCCCGCGTAAACCTTACTTCGAATGTTTGAACTTTACACTCCGCACATAAATCTTAGCTAGGCTCAGCTGAGCCGGCTAATTACGCTGGCAATCTTTTAATTATGGTCCAACAATTTCGAGTTTCGGAAAATGAAACAAAAGCGACCCACAAAAAATTTGTTAGTCTTCTCTACAGTTTTCTACCACTCATTACCAACGATTCTTGTCACTAATCACAATGCTGCTGAATGCTGAAGAACAAAATTAAAAAGAGACACAAATGCTAAATAAAAAAAACATCAACAAATGTAACTGGGTCAAGTTGTTGTTGCTGGCGTTGAAAAATACAAAATAATTGTGGAAAATCTCAAGATCTTTTTATCTGCGGTTTTATTTTGTTGTCTTTCGGTTTTGTTTGTTTTTGTACGTTTAATGCGCTGGCGGTTGGCCGGATCGACGAACTGGGGAACTGGGCCGAGTTTCAATTAAGTTTTCAGCCCGGAGCCAAAAACTCACGCCTCCAAGTCTGGATTTTCCTATCCAACATACACCTTACGCACTCGAGAAGCGCGGAGAAAGGCTTGAGAACTATGAGAATGCCCAATTAGGGTGTATTAGGCAATTAGGGGTAATCAGTCTTTCTGGTAATTACCTTTTCACAATTATTCTTATGAATTCAGGGAGGTGTTTCCGCTTTGGGTTATGATGATTGATAAGTCCTGACTGCTGATTCTGTACCTCAATTAGGTGAAGTATTTTAGAACAGAACAAAAACTTAAATATGTCAGTCTTACAATTGTACGAAAATATAAAATAGTTCTTGTGATGAGTTAAATATAATGTTATTTTCATTATTATAGTTTGCAGTACAATAATGGAGATATAATTATAAAGCTAAACTTTTTAATGTTACAAAGTTTGTAATAGAAACATAATGTTTGTAAAAATTGAAAGCTCAATCAAGATAGCATTGATTTATTAAACTATTGATTGTTTATTTAGAGATACGGAAATTATTTCGAAAAACAATCAAGTGATAGTCCCGACCCACACTTCACTCCCCTCGTAATTATCGGCCGCCAAAATAATCGAGGAAAATGGGGAAAGGTGACTTCGTGCGATTTTCGCAGCTGACATCCCAAGCGGTCCATTGTCGAGCTGGACGGGAGTCAATAAAAATTATTTCGCGAAAGTTGTCGCACAATATGGCTGCACAGAGAGTCTTTACTTCATTTTCATTAAGTTGTATTTTTAAGTTTTATTTTCTCCGACTTTTTATTAGATTGTAATGTTTAGTGCTGCCGTTGGCGGCTGCGGTGCCGCGAATTGCCAGTCGCCACATTTCGCAGCCATAATTCAACTAATTAAATGCACATGAAAAATTCAGCACTCGAAAAGGCAACTTTGACAAATGGTACCAAGTTTTTAGCTGCGGGGAGGGGCTGCTTATAAAATGCCAAAGCCAAAAACTTGCGATGAAACGCACTGAGAAATGTTTCAAATTGAAATGCACAACGAATTACTGAATTATTTTCATTAGGTGAAAGAGTTTGGAGATTGGAAATTGTTTGAATTAGTCATGGGAGTTGAGATAGGTCAAGTTATACTAGAGAAATTAATAATTTCGATATTTTTAGCCTTTTTTGTTCATCGGAAACATTGTGAAAATATCGAAAATATCGATACTTTTCTAGCCCTACCTATGTTACACTTAATAGTCACTTCATTAAGTATACCTACACTAAACTTTAACTGCCTGAAGCTTTAAACGAATCTGAAACTTAAATTTCTTTTAACTAGGTATTAAGATTTCCCCAAATATTTATTGCCTTACCTAATCCCCAGCCAATTACCCGATTATTGTTAAATCTCTGGATCTTCGCCGGGCCACTTAATGGAATTAACCAGATTAGCCATGGCTTGGATCATATGTTTTCGATGCTTGTTAATGGCGGCCAAAGCCGTCGAATCGAGAAATGGTTTTCCCAATCAATTAGCTCTGACCTCCAGGTGCCCTTCGGACCTGCACTCGCCGCGGGAGGTTTTCCTTTTTCCCTTTTCCCTTTCTTTCGCCCCCAAAACTCATTGATCATTGGCTATCGATTGGCCGCGATCGCCGACACGATATTGCCCTAGGTTTTTGGCTACCGTTCCGACTGTCCACTACCAAAGGCCCAAAACCAAAACAAAACCCAAACCCAAACAGAAAAGCCAAAACAACCCAGACAAACACCAGGCCACTTACAACTTGGGCGCAACTTTCACTAATTTTCAATGCGAGCAAACTTGATTGGTAAATTGCGGCAGCAGGACGCACTCCGTTTAATATTTCTCACCCATTCTCGGTCCCACCTGAGTTGGATTTCCACCTCGCCCAATGCCCAATCAATTGGACACTTTTTCACTTTATTTTCCACACTAATTGGAATGGACACGCGGGATTTCAGCATTCTTCCCGTTTCGTGGGGGCCTCGGTTGATACTCTTAACGGCCTTTAATGGAAAACTATATAAATAAAACTATAATAGCTAATATAATAATAAATAAAATAACTTACGTTAATTGGCTAATAAAAGTTGGCCAATCTATCATTAAATCTAATTTTTTAAGAGCTTCGTGGTTAATAAAATTTCAAGAATTTTGATTTGAAATGTCAGCAAATTAAGGAAAAGTTAAATATATATTTATCTTAGAACTAAAATTCTTCAATGAAATAGCTGGAAATAAAAAAGCTATTGCTATTACAAAACTAAAGTCGTTTTGTAGTTTACTACATTTGTGAAATAAATTACATTTTGTTATGTAAAAAAGTATTATAAATATTAAAAAAACAACCAAGTTCATAAATAGTAATAACTGTAATTCAGAATTCCACTTCCCAAAAAAATAAAACTCCTATATATTATTAGGGTAATTAAAACTTCCATCTGATGAAAACTCGGCCTGGCTACTTCCTTCCAGGCCTTCCGCTAGAGTCGCAGCTTTATCGTTTTATTATGACACGCAAATGGCAAAATTAGTAAAAATATTTGAAAATTGTCGGCGGCTGTTATAATTACAATATAAAATGCGCCCGTAATAGACTTGTTTTTCGCCCCTGGCTAATTTGCAATGTTGGCCAAATCTTTTGGCGTTTTATTTTCATTTAATTACGGCTGCTGTTGCTGCATTAATTGGCTTGTTTTGCTTAATAATGATTATTGGTTTTTATGACTCTTTGATTATGCGATGATGCATCGAAAAAAGCGAGTCGGCGAGGAAAGTCTCGGCAGCGACTCTATTTTTTCTGTTGCTGTTGTTTTTTCTTCTTTTTTTCCACCGGCTCTTTGGCGAGGTGTTGAGCATTTTGTTGGAGTTGATGGCCTGTCAGTCAGTCAGGCAACTCAACTGCCGGACGGACAGACATTGTCGGTCTGTTTTAAAACGCCGGACCGTTTCTATATCTGCTTATGCTGGTAGTGCTGTCTTAATTATGTAATGTGCGCTTTTGAAGACAATTTAAATGGCCGCCAGTTGTGGAAAACAAACACGAACTTCGGTGGCCCAGAAATGCCAGGAAAAAAGAAGGAAAATCGCAGAGAAAATACGACCACTGAGATGCTCTAAATTGATGTTTGAATTGGCATTAAGAACTATACTTGATAATCTTGCTAAATAAAAAGGTTATATTAAAATTGTATGTTAAACTTTTCATTCATATACTTAAATAGGGAAAAATTGTAAATGTAATAGATGTTATTTTCCTTAATATATTTTAAAAATAAAATAAAATATTTTTTGGAAAAATAAATATACTTTTAGATATTCCTTGTAATCGTAAATGAGTTACTATTTTTTATTATGGGTGAATATTAGTTATAGAACAAAACGATCCAATGTTATTATAAATCCTCTCAACTCTCCCAACGATGCCCTACGATATAGGGTATAGTGCATAATTATATGCACTTGATCGGCAAAGAGAGCGTGTGAGCGAGATGGAGCGGTAAAATGTGCAACTGAAGTGGACAGCCAAGTGGACAGCGAATTATGAACGATGACGCAATGCGGACTCATCGATGGAGCTGAGCTGGTGGAAAAACCGTTGCACTGGTCGTGGACCCAACCTGCCAGTCTGCCAGTTGCTCCTGGTTGAAGCTCTTGACCCCGTTTTACCGCCGCCATGACTGCAAATGAAAAGCCAAAAATAAGAAACCGAAAAATCAAAATCCCGAAACGCTTCAGAAACTTTTGGACGCCCCCGAAAATTGCGTTGCATTTTAATTGCTCTGTGATTAAGCGGCAATTACATAAAATTAAAAACAAAAGTTGATTTCGAACTAAATGATTACGGCAGAGGTAGAGCAAACGCAAACCAAAAAAAGGAGAGAAGTGCCCACAGAAGAAAGTAAGAAAAGAGCGAAGAAAGCTGGAGAAGAAAACGATTAGTTTCATTCGCTTAACAAAATGTTAGATAATTGCTTATAATTATGATAATTCAACTAAATACCTGCGCGGGCGGTTGCATCAGCGCAATTTGCACCACTAACCCACCGAGGAGCCACCGAGGAGATACCAGGGGAACCACCGCACCACTTTAGCACGCAAGTCGCTCTACACACTTGGCTGGTTAATTTATGTCATGATTCCGCACATAAATTCCAAAGGAATTTTCCTATAAATTACAGGGGCTTTTCCCCGACGCCCAGCGCTTCGCTTTTCTTCTAGTCTGTGTTTTTAGTTAGCAAAGATGTCAGCGATTTCGTTTTCTTTTTTGTTTTTACTTCAGCTTCTCCTTTTTTTCTTGTATTTTCTTCTAATTTTCCTGGCCACATCATTACGAAATGAGTCTTTTTCTCCCGCCTTGTTTTTCCTTCTTTTCTCCCATTGCACATGGGATTTTCCTCCCCCTCCTGTTTCCCCGTGGAAAATCGGGGGGCCAAAGATCCCAGTGACATTTCCACATGCAAGGAGGAGGCCTCTTGGAAAAAAATACTTTTTGGCATGCGCTGACACGAAGAAAACATTAAACATTCTTTCGGGGCCAAGAAGAAATTGGGAGGGCACCGCCGGGCTGCATCAATAAATTTAGCTCATAACGCTGAGTGACAGTAATGTGTCATCAGCGGGTGGAAATAGTTTCTAACGAAGTGGGAGTTGTTCTGTGGGCGTGTATTTCTGTTGAATGAGAAATGAGTGTGTCTTGCCAACGAGGTGGCCCATCCATTTGATCTGATTTACACGGATTTTACGATGGATTTAAAGCGGCTAACCGCACTGATTCATTTGGCGTCAATATTTATCAAGGGAGAGGTGCCAATCATTTGTTGAGCTATGTTAATAATGTTGTGCGGTATGGTCTAAAAAATTTGAAATGAATTATTTTGTAATATTTTTAATCAGGAGAAAAATATATATTTAATGTATAATAATGTAATTATATTATAATACCTTTTTGTAAAAATCGTTTTTCTAATCACCATTTAAATATTTTAATATTCCAGATCGCAAACGCAAATGTTGATAAGACATCGAATATTCTTTGGCTCTTAGGAAATTCTCAGTGTAAGTATATGAACCAAAAATACGGGTTTTAAAATGATAACTGATTTTTAAATATTTGTTTTTCACAATAAGAAATAATTACATAGAATTGTTAATAACAATTTAAATCCGGAACAATTCTCATTTTTGATATTATGTGCTTTTCTTCTGTATAATTGAGTCCTTTTAGGCCATTGGACTTAAATGGTCGATTGGACTACATTTTTTACAATCAAAGTTTCTGCATCTTAACTGCAAACTTTCCACTCAGTTAGGAGGCCAATTTCGAGGGAGTCCCCCCGATACCCATGAAAATGATTTTTAATTTCGCCTCGTTATAGCCGTAACTTAAGATCTCGCCCGTTCACCTGTTCGTTCGGGCTGTCTAATGAAATCATCAACCTGTGGCCACACAATCCATCAAATTTAAGTCCAGAAAGAGACAGGGGCCAAAAGTGTTAAACAATTTTCCGCACACACAGACGCAGAGTCCCCGTCCCCAGTCGAGATGCAAATGAAGTTTTCGACTTATGCCGAGTCTCGTTTTTTAAAGTTTACTTTTCGTTAGCAGCCTTTGAGTATGAGTTTCGCTCGTGTGCATAATTTAAAATAATGACGGCACATGAAACTTAATGCGTCTGCCCCGAAAGAGATCGATCCCATGGAGGCAGCAGGCTTGTTGACCCGGTGGCAGGTGGATCAAATTGAACCCGAAGATCTCAAGATCTGAGGATCCGAAGCTGATGATGCTTGATGGCTGGCTGATGGTTGGAAAAGCACACACGTCACGCATCTTTTTGGTCACGCATCGAAGGTGTAACAGGTGTCACTCGCACTCGCACTTGCACTCTCACTTTCCTGCGGTGTTAGCCTACATACATAACAATTAGCTAACCAAACGAATGGCCAGAAACACACGCAATTATCGCATCCTTGCCGTATCTGTGATTTGTGATCAGTGATCTGTGATCGCTACTGCCACCGTCTCTATACATTTCTTTTCACCTTTTTGTCACTTTCCTTTTGCAATGCAAATTTCTCGTGCCGACTATTAATTGCTAATGGCAGTCAACAGGCAAAAAATAAAGGAGAAATAACCGTTAAGACAAACGCCAAGAAAAAACCAGCCATAAAAATCGTCAACCAAATGCGGCAGCCTGGCTTTTATACCCCCCCTCGCCTGAGTTTCAGTCACCTGAATTTTCCTCCTGCTGCCCACGATCGCTGATCATTCACAGTAGGCTGCTACTGCTACTGCGGCTTATATGCAGATTTCGAGAGAAAAGTTTCTCTGCTGGAAAATATCGCCAGGGTTTTGCGAAATCCTGTTTTAGGATTTTTATTAGCCATCGCTTTATGCGCGTATGAATTTATGAATATTTATAGACCCTGAACATTATTGCGCTGATCATGCCAGTCACCTAAATGAGTTTTGCATATAAAGACATTCACATGGATTTGGCACAATTTTCTTAAAGTTTGTTCGTTAAAAATCGAGCAAAGGAAAGGAGAGTGTTTGTAATTTACTGACTTTTTTTTAGAAATAAAGATAGAAGGTTAGGCGCTTACAACTTCTTCACTGTTTAAAAAAATAAATGTTACAAAAGGTATAGTAAATGAATTAAAATATCTAACATTTTAGAAAATTAAAATTGTATAAACGGGTGTGACACACAAATATTTTCAGGAGAAATCCGGGTGAAAAGTACGTAAACATTATCAAAAGTTCTCTCGATAAACTTTTAAATTTTGTTCTTGATATCATAATTATATTAATTTTGTTTACATATTTTTTTCTAAATCTCTGCATAGATAAAATTGTATCACTAATTTGAGCTTTTAAAAAAATCGTAGAAAAAATTTTCTTGACCGTAAATGATTTCTGAGTCGAAGTGGAGTCCAAACACTTTGGTCCTGGGGCTCTAAAAATAAAACTTTCTTTGCATAGCCTGGCTTTATCCCCCCTTGTGACTTTACTCCACCAACACCAGTGTGGCTATAACTCCCTCTTTTTGGGCTTATCGACGATCTTTAGACGTTGGCACGTTTCGTTCATTGCCTTGGCTTCAGTTGTTGTAGTTGTTGTTGTTGCTGTTGACGTGTTGCCAAATGGCCATATTCGAGCTTTTATTGTGGCTCGTATTAGATTGCCATGGCCAATGCATAAATCTGTTATTGAATGCGAGCCCGAATTGGAATCGGAATCCGATCAAGAGCGTTTCCAAGAAAGCCAGTGGAAGTGGAAGGCCAAGAGAGAGATATTTGGCTCTGGGCAAGCGATTCGGTCATATCCATTCTTAATCGCAAATATTTGGAATAGTTTAAGGTGGAATTTGAATTTATTGAAGGGATATTCCAGATTTTTCAGGCCCTACCATTTTTATATGACTCTTTATTAAAATGGTTTGTTTAAGGAGATCAATAAATATAATACAAAAACTAAGATTGTTTATGTTGCACTGGTGGTTCCCATTAATTGTATTAAATATACAAATAAATATTGATCCATTACCAAGCAATGATTGATCAAAATTTAAATAACAACGGAACCCTCCGCATGTGAGATATATCAACCACACAACAAGTTTGTGATCAAAACAACAGGACCATCACAAAAGGCCAACTAATGGAACTTGAAATGCCCCCAATTACCGGGTGAAGTGTATGTGCTAAAAAGTACCCACTTACATATTTCATTTTCGCATACCTAAAAGTGGAAAGTTCTAGCCTGCGGTGAGTCACTAAGCTCCAATAAGACACGGCTACAGTGCTTAAAAGTCAACAGCATCACAGCATAAATCCAGGCATGAAAGCGATCTCCTATCGCTGTTCTCCCTCTCGTTCTAATAAGCCAAACAATAAATCATCATCGAGGCTTATATTTTTAGCAGATTTCTTAGCCAAAACTCTGCTGACTCACGATCCCCAAAGAGCTTCAGGGTCTCCGTGTGTACTATACCATATACCATATACCATGGGTTCCCATTCCATTCCCATTCCCAGAGTGGAACGGCGCTTCGCTTTGAGTCTTCAGCGTGTCTTTTACTTTTTACTCCCCGTACTTCTTGGCTTTCCTGTTGTTCCTCTTAAACTAACAAATTCTGGCATGGTCCAAAAAAAGAGAAGGGGTTCCGGGGGGTTGAAGGGGGTGGCAGGGCGAAAAAACAGGCTTGGGCACATTGCTGGACATCACGCAAGGAGGAACCGAATCGCTGCAAAATCGGTGGCATCGCATTCGGAGGAAGGAGAAAGTCTCCACGAAGGGCGGCCAAGAATCTCCAAAACTGATTCCACGTTCTCAAATGCACGCGGAAAAATGTATCCTGAAATTTGATTACTGATCATTGATCAATAACGTTAAAATAATATTTTTCAAATATAAAATATTAAAGGCAACCATACTTATAAAAATACCAAACATTTTGAATATCTAAAAATGTTGTGTTAAGAACTAAAACTAGAAACACCTTTTAAAAGCTAAGGGAGGACTCTAAAATCTAATATTTCAGGATTTTTTAATACAGTCCTCACCACTAAATAATACTCGTAAGTTATAGATGCTGTTACATGCATTTTATTTAAATCTTTTTTTATTAGCAAAAATATATGTTTAGACAGAATGTAAAAGACATTTATATTAGAAGACTTGCAGCCAAATATGAACCATATTTTTGAAGTGTTGCCTTCGGCCAGCTGCCAAGACACACGAGATTTTGTTTTTCAAGTAGCCCAACAACGAAATTTGTTATATGACTTACATTAGTGGGTGCATGTCCCCTCCTTTCCACCCCCTTTCCACACAGATTTTTTTTTATTTTGGCTAGCATTGTTTGGCAAACGGGCAGCCACATTTGCAGCAGCAGCAGAATTGACATTTCCTTTTACAACATCCAACAAGCTCTGCAAAATGAAAACGATAAATCAGCAACAACACAGCGGCGAGCGTTTTCCATGTGATTGTCACGCTTGAAGGACTTTTCTCGTGGAAAGCACCAACAACAAAAACTTAAAACAAAAATCAAAGCAACAAAACAACAAAGGCGCAAATGAATTTGTTGCTTTTCTTGTTGGCCGCTGCTGTTAACAGCATTTGTTGCAGTTGCTTTTTATGAACTAGGTTACTATGTTTGTTGAGTAATTGAGTTTAGTTTTTTTCGCACACACGAATGTGTCCATTGTTGCTTGATGTTGCTGTTGTTGTTGTCGATTAGGAAGCTGCCACACATGCAACTCATTTTTTTGTTTCTTGGCAGGAAGTGAGATTTTGGGGGCGGTGGGGGTTGCTTTTTATTGAATGCTTTCTCTGAGTTACGCTGCCAAATAGTTGTATCCTTTTAAGGCAATATCCTTCACCGAAATAATTTATTTTCTGTATTTAAAGTGAATGAGGCGATTATATAAATGTGTGCATTAAAATAGCTAATTAATGAACACTTGTGAGCGAAGACAACATCACGTATGAGCAATCTACTTTTTGGCCAAATTGCGGACATTAAACAAGCATTAATTTTAACGTTTTGTAGAAATGCCATATTTAAATAAACCAATTAGTTTGAGGTTTTGGTAATGCTGTCTTAACATAAGCTAAATTTTTACAAAGAAATAAGAAAATATTTTAATCATGACCTTTTTGACAATTATAAACCTTAAACATTCTAAAAACCAAATATTTCGTCACTAACTGAGCATATAAATTAATTGCAGGCCAACAGCTTGACCCACCTTATGCTTCCTAGTCCACTTCTCACTTCGTTTTATTTTTATCTGTTCGAATTTTCCACTCCTTTCTTTCTTTTTCTGCAGTCACGTTCCAGCTTCTCGTTTTATTCGTCACTAGCCCCGCTCCCTCCGCTCTCTTTGGCTGTCTGTTTTGTGATCTAATTACTGTATTTGCTGTCCGTTTTGACTGCTGCTTTTTCCGGCCACCCCCTCGCCTTTGAAAAGCCTGTTTAAATTCGTCGTGCTCTGCTAGTGACTCCTTTTTCCCCAACCTCTCACTCCATCACCTCCCCGTCCTCATCACCATCATCATCATCCAAACTAACCAGCTCCTACTGTCTTTTGCTCTCTTTGGGTTTTTGTGTTTCAATTTGGCGCATTTGCTTTTAGTTTATGATTAAAAGAAAACAAAAGATTTGCAAACTAGTGACGAATTTTCTTTTCTGAAAAATAATTCTAGTGACGAAAGTACCTGTTCTTTTCTGGTTGTTATCCTTTGCAAAAATAAATAAACGGTAATTATTAAAAAGTCACTGCTGATTTATTTCTCACAATACCTGTAGTAGCGTTCGTCACCTAGTGACCTTACTTTTCACTGTGATTCCTGTTGAAGATGCCCACTGATACCCTTTTCAGTTGGTTGTCGGATGCTATTTGATTATGACATCATTTGAAGTTTCAGGATTACTTTGACATTTCAATCTACTAAGAGAACTCTCCGCACGGAATACATTATCATTGAGGGAACTCTCTCTCCTATCCTCCTTTTTTGCATTAAACGTATTTCCGTGACTGGATTATAAAAATATTGGAATCCATAAGGAAACCGATTTCGATGGTGATGACGATGCATGCATCAATTTTCACTTTCCACGATACAAGATACCTAAATACTTACTTATATAAGTGGTGTAGGTTGGCCCAGTCGAACAAAAAAAAAAAAGAAATCCTTGTACGTGAGGTTTGTCTTCGAGGTCACGTGGGAAACATCAGCAACATCTTAACTGCCACAAATTTCACCTCAGCTGCTGTAAGCCAAAGATTAAGATCCCAGGCAAAACAGAAATAATACACAATTATGAAGTAAACAAAACAACAAATAGGGGTTTTTATATAAAGCTGCTTTTTGGGGAATTCCTTTTCGAATTAAGTATTATTTATTAATTATTATTCAAACAGTGTAAGCCAATCTTTGCGATCTTTTGTTTCGTATTGCGTGGATTTTGCAATTCGAGATGAAAGTTTGTCGCATGCATTACCGAGATTACATCACAGGCGGCGGCGGCGAAAGAGACGGATATACAGGAGAAAGAAAGAGAGGGAAGTGGACTTTTGAGGGGGAGTTGTATTCGTACATTCCCAATTCCCAACTGAGGCAGTCAGTCATTCAGTCAGTTCAGTTGGTCAAACATGTTTACATAAAGCTAAATATAGACACGGACAAATGTACGAACAGGACGAACAAACATTTGGCACTAGAGCAGGATGGCATTAGATTAAGCGAGGAGCGAAAGAGACGGCCTGAGAGAAAGACCCCGACTTAGATGGACAGCCAGTCAAATGGTCTTGTTAATTTCCATTTTTCTATGCAAATTCCAACTTCCTCGACTCACTACGAAAATGGCAATAAATGCAGCGGGTTGCAGGAAAAAAAGGAAAATATAAAAAATTTGACTTGCCATAAAAATTGAAATCCAAAATGTGGCAACCGAAAAAAGGGGCGGGGGGGTGGCGGCGTGGCGATGGGACAGTGGGCGTCTGTTAGGCAACCTCTGTGGGGGCATGGAAAATGGAAAATGGGGAAAATGGAAAATATGCCACAGACACATGACACACAGACGCAGAAGCAGACGGAGAAAAGTCAACGTGCAAAAATAACAAACAACTGTCAAATGTCTGACAAACGAGACAAGGAAAAAGACAAAACTCGCACACAACCACCGGCAGCAATAAAACACGAGGAAGACTACTGCATTGTGGCCCAGGATTAATGGGAAGCCAACCGAAACCAAAACGCCGATCAAATTGCATTAACACACAGAGTGTGGCAGTTATCAAATATCAGTCACTAGTCAGTTTTTAATTAGCTGCCATCTCAGGCTATCAAAAGTTTAGTTGTGACATTTGAAAGCTAAATAAATTATGAGTATTTAAAATAAAATAACTCTAATTTTATTCAGTCATAAAGTTATCGTATCCAATCGTTTTATATCAAAAATGATTTACTTATAATATTTTTTAAACATTTTAGTTGGTTTTTCTTAGTTTCGGATAACTAAAAAGTTTTTATTTGTTAAGTTATATTCAGTTTGCCTAATTTTTTAATGGTGAAATCTCTTCCAAAATTGCAATTTTCAATCAAAAAAATGATATTTTTGTTAAATATTTAAAAATAAAGTCAAAATAATGGCAACACCTTTTAATGAAACGACTTTTGATAAACGCTTCCCGTAAATGCTGTCGAGAGAGCCTTTAAATCGGTTTTGATATTCCCAGCAGCGAGCAAATAAATAAATTCAACCATTATCACTTTACGCCGGGTGTTAAGCAATTTCAGTTGATTTTATTACTTTTTTTTGCGCTTTTCCTTTCGGTTTTATTTGCTGGCTGTTGGCTTCTCTGGGTTTGCTTTCACGCGGCAAACTTAAACTCAAACTGAAGCTCCAACCAGGCAGAGCAATCAATGTGAATGCTCCAGGGGGCATCGAGGGGGAGGAGGTTGCGGTACTTGGAGCGGTACGGGAATCGGCAGAAGCGGCAAGTATGCAGACGCAGACTGGCGAAAGAATGCTGAAATTGAAGATGCGCTGCACTGGATGCTTGCATAACGAATCTCGGTTGTGTGTGTGGACTGTGGATTGCTTATTGTACTGTGTGGTGTTATCAATGGTTATTGTTAGAGGCTTCTGTTGACAACTGGATCTGGAACAAGCGGGCATATTCGCTGGGTCTTAAAGTTAATACCTAGAAAATGAATTCAGTATAAATATTTCCGGAATGTTCAAGCAATTTTAAGTACCCAATTATTTTAAATTTCCTTGAATAAACTTTAAGTATAAATTAATAACACATTAAATTCCACTTTTAAAATAGTTTAAACACATTTTGTATACTTCCCATTTTTATCCGTTTGTTATTTTATTTTCCAATTATATTTCGTTGACTCTCTGTTTAAAATTATAATTATATCAAATTTTACGTTGACACTAAAATATTTATTATCATGTAACTAATTAAGATTTTATAATGCCCTAAACAGCTTTTATTCACTTGCTCATCAAATCACTTCAAAATTCATGTTGTAAAAGACATCAATAAAATGTAATGACTAATTAAAATTAATCAATATAAAGCTAGTGATTTCTTATACAACACTTTTATAATTTTTGTGAGTAATAAATTTAAATAGTTAATAAAAAATGACGTTGAATACTTAAAAGGTATTTCTTAAGCTCTGAAAGGGATTAATGGTTAAAAAAAAAACAAATATATTAAGGTGTTAAATAGAAAGGGTATTCCAAAAACCTGAGATCTGTTTTATCGAAATTCCCGGGTGTTATTGCATCGTCTGCCGCAATGTCTCCGCCTGGCAGACATTTTCTCCGGCTCCGACTACGTCTTTCCATCCAGTTTTCCATCTCCCATCTCCACCAGCAATATGCTTCTTCCGTCGTGGTCTGGACCACCGTTCCACGTCTATGAGATGGCATCCCGAGAGGAGCACATGGGCATGTCATTTCTTGGCTTCGTCGAGCATCTTTGGCATTTCTCAAATTTGCTTTTGTCTTTGGATTGGTATTTCCCCACAATCCCAACTCGAGTTTGTGTTCCTCATTTTACTTTTTGCTGCAGATTTATAATTATTCATTGGTTTTTGCAGCCTTCATCATCGGTTTAAATGCAAATGAAAATTCACATCACGTATACGAGTAGTGGGCCTAATGAGAATTGCCATATTATTACGTCTGAATGGGGTAAGAAAATCCTTATAATGCAGCAGGAAAATAATAAATTATTTGCATGGGTTATATGAGAAACTAAAAACTGTATAATGGAATAATTAAAATATTACCCTATTACTATTCTGCAAAGAATTCGATTTATTAGTCGGTCAAAATACCATTTGAATGCTCTTAGTTATTTCACTTATTTTTCCTCCTCACAAATGCAGCTCATTATTTGGATAAAAACGCGCCTGTCAAAATTGAATAGGGAAAAGCCTCTCGTTGGCAAAGAAAATAAATAAACTAGGCAAAAAGAAAAGAAAGAAACACAATGGCAGTTGGTCTATTAGCAGAGCGCAGGCTGCCGCCGCATAATGAAAGCGAAAATTTAAATTTTTGATACAATTTGCAATTTTTCCGCGCCACTTTTCCCCCTCCCCCCCACCAACTCCCACTTCATACCCAGCTCCACTCCATCATTCAGCGATCTCCTCCAGTTTTCAGTTGCCAGTTGGCAGTTTTTTCAGTTTTGTGCCTCAGTTTTCAGTTTCCAAGTTGCCCACAAGCGGCGCAACAGTCGACAAGTCGACAAAGAAAACAATTCATCATGTTGTACATGGAGGAACCTTTTGGTTTTCCTCGAAGTCGGAGCCCCGGCTTCAATTTATGCGGCGCTTAAATCGATTGCTTTGCCACATTGCGGCAATTGGATCGGTGGTACTCCTCCTCTTTGGTTCGAGCCCCTCTGAAAACTGCGCAAAGTCGTTGTCGTTGAACCGTAAAACTGAAATATGAAGCGGTACACAGGGGGTATGGGGGTTTTTGGGTGATGCTTTTGCGGGTGGATGGGATCGGATCGAGTGCCAAGAGCCTGGCATCGCGTTGAGTGACCACGGACCACGAACCGCGGAACAGGCTCTTGCTTCATTAAGCTATTCATCCATCCATCCATCCAACCAGTCAGCCATCCAGCGATACCCAGTGCGATCCACTCGGTGCGATCGTGTTGTTTTATTTCACTCTTAAATTTGCGCTAACTAGATGTCGCAATTGAAAGTAAGCTGTCAAATATTATCGGCGGGGGTGTAGGAGTAGGTGTATTCAAGCGGCGGCATAAAGCCTCATTATAATGAAGAAAAGGATTCCAATCGAACGCTGTGCAAATGGCAGCTCAGAGTGGTAAAAATTTTTCAGGAATTTCATTTACACTAAAACGAAAAGACATGTGGAAATGTTTAATGAAAGGATTACATTTATGGGAAGATCATAGACCATTCAATCATAAATACTTTCAATAACATAACCGGGGAAATTCATAATAATAAACTTTAAAATATAATTTTCAGAAAAAGAAAAAAACAATAGCCCAATGAAAAATTAAAAAAAAAAGTGTAAAATTTCAAAAACTATTAATTATGCTACGAAAATTTTATAAAATATTTGAAAATATTTAGGTTCTTGGGCAAGAATATATCTAAATTTTCTCATCAGCTAAAAGAAAGTTAATTAATATTAATTCTGATTTCACAAAACTCACTGCTAAGGTTAGGATAGATAAAAATTTTCCAAGAAAAGGGGCTAACATTTAGCTAAAGCTTAAAGTTCAATAGTCTGGCCTTGGCAAAAATGAAGACCTAGCATTTAACATTTGAGGTTTTTGATTTGTCAATGTCGATGGACTCGAAAGGCGATAATTTAGCACGAGTTGCTAAAAGCATTGGTTCGATTGCGTAAGAATTCAAGTTTACCACTAGAGAATGCTGGCCATTTCGATAATGATCGATTCGTTTTCCGTGCAATTCTAAAAACACAACAATGACGATCCTCAATTGAAGTTCAAGGCCAAACGTCAAGGACTTGTTCAATTGTTTTGAGCATTCGCGAACGGTCTCTTGACCAAAAAAGCCCCTCGAAAGTTTACTTCAACAAATGTGCAAATTTAATTACCGAATCAGAGGCGAAGCCTTCAAAGTATAAGTAATGCCCGCGGCTAGACAAATATCGAAAACCAGAAAAGAAAGGTTGTCCGAAGTTTCCAATACCCTTGTCAAAATCTTTTTTACCAAAACATTCCAGTTTCAGGTGACAGGTATATTTTCGTTTTAAATCCGCAAATTACTTTAGAAAAAACCGAAGCTGACATATTTTTCTCGCTGGTTTAAATAAAAGAGCCTGGGGCCACGAGTCAAAGAACATGGTAAATCTGTCGGATTTCTTAGGAGCTCAACTGCTTGGCCATAATTGTTAATAATAATTTATGCTAATTTTTTTAGCACCTTTTGAGCCCGGCCAGCAGCGTTTCACCAATTCATAATGTTTGTGATTTGTAAGACAAACAAAAGACGGCCAGCGGAGTCGAGAGCTGCTGGCGAATTCTCATTTTTTTTTGTTTTTTTTCGGAATGTGGCCAGAAGAAACGTGTTTTCTAACAAAGGCCGACGCTTAATGGGTCGACAAATACAAGCCGCAATAAATAAATAATAAAAAGAAAATGCCCAAAAGGGAGGGGGCTGCTGGGAATCGTAAAGGTAAAGTCTAGAGTCGTATATATGTGGGCGATGATCTCACCATTTAATTGGCCCCGAAACCAAACGAATCTCGCTGTTGGCCCTGTCTTCCCCCTAAACTTTCTTGTTATGGATGTGGCGCGCGCTCTGACTGAATTCGGAAGATGAATGGTTCGTCTACGGGTGGTGGAAATTAAAATAAATCTCACTCGGGCAACCCAACCTTATCGCGTAATTTCGTTAAATCGTAATTGTTTATGCAAATTCCGATTGTCTGACGCTGACGCACCGAAAAAGACAGTCAGGCTATAATGCATTTCCACTTAATGCATTTGGACAGTGCGGAAAGCGAACGAACGAATTTGCATTAGAATTGTGATTGACAGTCGGCGCACATGGCGTATACGCAATTATGGATGCGAGTGACTATTCTGACATTTCCTAGATTTCTTTCGCATGGGCTCGAGCTCCATTTCTGAAATATGGCTGCCCTAGGGTTCTAAATTAGATCCATGGAATTGAGAACGACATTTTGGGCAAATGTCTTTACATCACCCTAAATAAAATCACTGCTAGATGGTTTTTAATTAACCCATTTTTAGTCATTTGCACATCCGGCAATTCGGGCAGGAAATGACTTCCAAGCGCCAGCCAAGATTGAAAGGCACATTAAATAATTCCAAAAGTAACTCGTCAATGCAAACAAATGCCAAAAAATTATGGTACAGTGGGGGGCTAATAAGATGGTTTTGTTTATGAAAGTTAAATTATTATAAAATTCATATTTTATTTTAAGAAAATGTAATTAAATGTTTATATATTTTGTCAAATATTTAAGAAAATTTTCATGATATTTACCATATTATTTGTGTATGAAAAATAACAAAATGCAATAATGATAATTATCTAATCTATTCTGTCGATAAAAAAGTATAACTACTTAACCACAATTTTAAAATGTAACCTTTTATTTTTTATAAAATTTATTTCTGTAAATAAGAATATAATTTTTCGAGGCCCCACTGTCTGGCTAAAAACAGTTGCCAAACACGGCTTACAGTTAACGATAATGATACGACTATGATGATGATGTTATTAGGAGCAGAGCCCGTTTGTCTCTCAGACAGAACGACGACAAGATTGCGATCTCGGCGGCCTAACTCCAGTTTATAAATTTTGTATTTTTCTCAATTTTTTTTTTTTCTTTTTTGTTGTACACCTAATTGATTTAATAATCAAGGTTTTAAAGCGGCTTCTCCGATTTTTTGTATCGTTTCAGGTCTCCAAAGAAGTTGGCGAGTGGAGACTGCGCTCACCACGAATGCCGCTCTCCGGCGAGAGAGCGGACGGGAAATTGGGGGAGAAAGAGTGGGGAGAAACCACTTTTTCTTGGCGCCGCGACTTCAGTTTGAAATTTTCTCTCTGAGAGTCTGAGTTACGCTCTCCGTTACGTTTTGGCTACACTTACGTTTGGGTTGGATTCAAATATTGTCTTATTGGAGATTCGTCGCTCGGTCGGTTCGGTTCGGTTTCGGTTCGCATTCGAGAGTGAGTACTCACTGAGTACTGAGTACTTCATACTGAGTACTGAGTGATTTAGTGCGCAGGCGTCGCGTTCGAGATGCTGGGATAATATAATGCTGATGTGAAAAGTTCATTCCCCAAAAAAGCCACAAAAGTCCGGTCTGAAAAGTGTGCAAAAAATAAAATGAAGCCAGAAAGCAAAACAAAAGGAGGAAAAAAGAGATAAAACTCTGCAAATACGGGTTTCGTTCTTATCGCGTTCTCCTCGGTTTTGTATTTTATTTTTCTGTTCGCTGTCCAAGTGCTTGACCATTAAAAGAACCTTTTGCACACACACACGCGCGCGGAGTGCCAGATCCTTAAGCCTCAACTTGGCGTTATTTTTAGACGGTTAACGAAAAAATCTGGGAAAGCCAGACCAAGAAACCGAGAAACCCGCCAGCAGAAAGGCAACAGCAACAGCAGCAGAAATGGGCACCAAGTCACCCGGTGGTCCACAGCGCTGCCGTCTGATCTTGCAGCGCTGCCTGGCCATTCAGCTGACCAAGCCCGGCCACACGCCCGAGGACTTTTGGATGTACGACTCGGGATATATGATATTTCAGGTGAGTTTCGATTGGTGCACCAAGAGAAAATGTATTAAAAAAGGGTCTAAGCTCAGTAATCTCTTTTTTTTCGCATAAGCAATTAAAGTTCCCCCGAATCACCTCACTTTTTAATAGAATATTTTTAAAAGCTAAGATCTTAGTCTGGTATTTATAGTTCACAAAGCCATTTTACTGAAACATATCCAACCAACTAAACAATCTGTTCAGATTTATGTGACACCGCAATTTAGTCTCAGAAAAGTGCTGTGTTTTTTGAGTTTGGCTGCAGCGCATTAAAATGCTTTACAAGTTTAGTGGTTTTAAAAAAAATCATACTCAAAATGACTAATGTGTTTACAAGTTATTTATTTAGGACAAATAACTAATTTTAAGATAAATAAATTGGATACATCATTTGTTCGTGGGTTATAAATTCATGCGTTATTAATAATAATATTTAAATTAGGCTTAGGGAGGTAATTTTGAAACTATAAATAGGTAACTATAAATGGTTTTTAATTTACCTAAATTCTAAGTTCTCAAAGACCTCTTCTTCTAATTTTTCTGAGTGTGGCCCCCGCGTTGCTTTCAGCTTCTTCTGCTTTTAATGTGCAAGGAACTGGTTTGCGAACTGGTTGTCCAGTTTGAACTGCAAAAAGTGCGTGAGGCCGAGCGAGGGAGAGGGCGATACTCGGCGCGAAAGAGACGGCCGATGGAGGCGAGGTGACGATGGACTGAAACTCCCGCTCAAGGTCGCTATGTTGGGGGTTTCGGGTGGCGTTTTCCTTTATTCGCGACCACTTCCCATGAAAATAAATGGCCCGGAACGAGCCGGGGGAACAAATCGCCCTAACAGGTTGCTCGGTTCCGTTTTGCAGGGCGTCATCTAGACTAGACCCAGACTGCCACAAACATTGCACTGCATTTGCAACAACCATATTGCACTTGCAACATTTGCCATTTTCGTGGCTCTTTCTTTATTACCCGCCGCCTTTGTTATTGATGACATTCGAAAAGAAGCCAAAGTCTCCGAAACTTTTTGGCCAGGAAGCCGTTTGCGTCCCCTAGATAATACTCGAAAAATACATATATATTCGTTTAAATAACTTATGAGTTCATGGAACCCTTAGGCAGTCGATTGTTAGTATTTTTCGATGATATTTTAACTCGTTTCGTAGCCGCTTGAAAAAGAATTTAAATTTCAAATTAGTTTATTTTCCGACCTTTTGTTGGGGCTGCTGCTTCCGACGTTTTTGAGCTTTTTCGGTGGCTGATTTTTATTGTTGTTCCTTCCCATTGTTTATTGCACAAATTGACACTCGACATGACGTCACTGCCGGCCTGACAAGTTCAAGTTTGAAGTGTTAATTGACGATGTGCCACATGATGAGTAAAAAATTGGAAAACTTTGAATAGTTTGGCTAATGGTTCACTTTGAATGCCGGTTGGCAACTTTGATATTTCGCATGCTTTAGAACTGGTATTCAAAATGAAAAATGACCATAAAAACAAGTATTTGTAAATACATTTTATTTACTGTCAGTAATAAAATATTTTATCTTCAGCGAGTTATAAAATGACTGTATAGATTCCAATCTTTATTATTCCTTTGTCTGAAATATAAAATTTATAAAAACAATTATTCTTTTATTTTTTAGTATTTACCTTAGTATAATGACAGTGAATTTTACAAGATTTTTTGTTCATTTTTGGCCAGACAATGTCCATTGACAACACCTCTCTGTGAATCACTTATTTTACTCACAATGCAGGCTAATTTCAATTTAATTGCTGGGCTGCCAAAAAGTGTGAAACATGAAAGGCAGTGCCGCTTTTTTGTTGTCTTTTATATTTTTGTCAAGCTCAATTTCAGTTGTTCTCGTTTGTGTTGTTTTATGCTGTGTTTTCTTTTCTTCTTTTTTTTGCATAGCCTTTTGGGTTTTTGCATTTTGCATACTAAAAAGTGTCGCATAAACATTCCCTTGAGTCGATTTTTTTGGCTCAGTTTTTCGTGTGTATATGGAAGGCACAACATAACAATCGCTGGGCATTCATTTCGAGCTGGGCTAATTAATAATACGTGCCTCTGTTCGGTCTGTAAAGTTTACCCGAAGATAAGAGCCAATGCAAAGCGTGCCCTGAATAGAACTATGAACCAAACGAGAGGCAGGCACATGATGATTTAGGGGCCAAAAGCATTTAGGGCAGAGCTGGAATGAAAAGTGCGTGAATTGATGGAAGAAACGAACGAAAAGACGACGAGAACATGAATGGGGAAATGCAATGCCCATTGATGAATGGGAAGCCGAAAGAATTCGACTCGGGGCAACGATAATGCAGCCGAGTATTTTATCGTAAATTTCCAAGCTCAATGAAGTGTGAATTATGTAGATTGAGGTGCCGGCGCTTCAAGTTGAGGAAGGGAAATAAAATATATATACTCCCTAGGGCGAGTCTTCTGCACAACCATCGACCATATCGAATGGGCAAGAGTTTCCGGTGCGGTTGCTCAAGTTTTAGGGCGTGCCATAATTTAACAACTTTTTTGTGCCGCTGAGAAAACGCTTACGAGACAATTCGGGAAGGTTAAAGAATAACAATGGCCGTGTATATATTGTCTTATTACTAATGTTTTTCCTTATGTTTGTTCACTTTTAAGATTTTTATTGTTAGTTTGTAAGACAAAATGATTAATGTTAAATGTTATATCTATAGTGACTGGTGCCATAATTAAAAGGCTCACCTTGCCTGTAGCACCAGGATAAAACTAAAATAAAACTAAACTAAACTAAATGAGCCTATGAAAAATATATTTATTATGCCCATAAAAAGAGTACAGTAGTCATTTTATAAATTATTAAAAAACTAAAAACCTTGAGGGCTTCACCATATTACGTGTAAAATCAGAAATAAGACTTCTGGAGTTCTAAAATGGAGTTCTTAATGAGATTTGATTATTTTGGGTGTAATTTACTAAAGTAAGTAATACAAACAAAGACAATGCATACCTTTAATAAATTGTTTAGGAAATTTTTATTTAAAATTTACAGTAATTTTAAATTCTATCAATACAATATATTTATATTACCAGTACCAGCTGTCTTCAGTTATTAATTAAGTTGTAAGCGATAGCAAACCTTTTAGCACTAACTAAACTTTTACAGACTCAAGTCGACATTAACACATCGATAAATCATAAGGAAGTCTGTGTTATATACCAGCCATATATTCGTTACCTTCCTAACGACCATATAAAGCAAACGCAATGAATATAATTAAAGCTGCGAAAAACATATATTTTTAGCAATAATAAATGCGCTGAAAGGAGACAAAGCCCATAAAGTTTCTCCTATTTAAGCGCTGAGTTTGGGCCCTCGTTGCCGTTTTCTCAGTTTTCCCAGTAAAGCTCTAAATGTCAGTTGGGCCGGGGAGGAAACTGATTTAAGGCCGCAATGGCAGACTCAATTTCCAGGCATTTAAAATCTGTTTTTATTATTTGCGCAAATTTGTCAGGCGTGCGGCGTGGCTCAAGACTTGGAAGTTGGCAAAAAAAAAAAAAACTAAACAAAAAACTAAGGTAACGAACAACAAACAGCCGAAGACCGACTTGACTCCAAACTCTGATCTCCTGAATGCCCCGAGCTGATCTCTGAACTGTTTCGTTGTTTCGCTATTTTTTCTGGCTTTTTGTTTTTATTTTTGTGGCTTTTTCTGTTGCCGTGTTTAGTGTTCGGTTTCAGTGTTTAGTGTCCGACTGCACGCAAATGACTTCACCTAAATCAACTTGTTTTAGTTGTGCTTTCGGTGCTCCGAGCCAAATTAATAAGCCTGCAACAAGTTTTGAAATAGCTCAACGGATGCGAGCTGATTGCGTCATGTCTAGAGCGCGGGAGTTTCTTTCTGCCAACCTGAGAACCGCCAGCATGAGATTTGCAAGGCAGGTCCATAAAATCTCAAAAAGAAAAACAAAAAACTTAAATGAACTGTTAGCAAAAGCAAAACTGGCTCTGGAAATATCACCGAGAAATGGAAAGTCTGGGAACGGAGTTGTTTTTGATCGGGCTAGAATGAATGAAGGTAAACCTGTGATCGTTAGGAAACAAAGCGATTTGGGAAAGGAAGGTTGAGTCGGACACGTTGAGAGGATATCCTTCACAGGCTTATGGGATTTAACACGGGAATCATTAATTACATCTGTCAGATTTTTTCATGTTTCATGAGATCACACATATTATTCAATAATGATAGATTGTTAAAAAAGATTGTAATAAAATTATATTATTTTAAAACTTAACCTAGTTAGTAACAACTGTTTTATACTCCTCCTATTTTCTTAATCAAGATTATTTTAAATACCAACTGAGTTGACTGAGTGCAATTACAAAACCAATTACTTATTTGTCATCTTCCCATTAAGAGTCCGATTTTCCCACTTCCTACTCATATTCTAAGAATCTGTTTCCTGTAAAACTCTAGCTCCAGAATCAATTTACTCGAGATGGACAGTAACATTCACCGGTTAGGACGGAACTCCGATACCCCGATAATGTTCAAATACAATTTCATGCAATCAGAGGGAAAATAAAGCGAAAAAAAGAGCCAAGCAAATTGATTTATCGGTACGCAGCTCCTACAAACGGGGAGAAAGAAAAGAGATTTGAATTGTTATTAACCCCTTCCATTTCTCCCCCTCTCCTCTTCGATTGCTTTGATTGGGTTTAATGAAATTGAATCGATGGTGCAATCGTTTAAGCGCAAATTTACTTTTTGTCGTCAGCTGGCTTAATTGGTTGGCGTGCGCCTTATGATTGCTTTTCATTAATTTCGATTGCAATCATCGCCGACTAATTTGATTGACAAACATTGAACGGAGTCGGCTTGCCGCTCCACCTGCTGCCTGCTGCCCCTCCGATTGCATAATTTTCTTCGACAAGGTCGCCCGGGGCCATTGGTGTCCAGTGGCAAACAACTTCAGTTCAAGTTGAAGCTCTCGTTTCTCCTTTATTTATTTATTTGTTTTCGGTCACGCCAGGGGACTGGGATTGCAGCACCAGCCAAAAAAAAAAAACACAAAAAATGAAGAAAAAAACATTGGCCCACGTACTTGTAGTTCAATCTTCATGCTTCTCGCCGCGTCTTTGAGATCATGTTTACTTGGGAGTTGGAGCCATATATTCGGAAGTTCGAAAATAAAGCAGGCAATCGAATATGAAAGCCACGAATTATTGTAATCTTACTTTAATGAATGCAGAAAATAATTGTTAAACTAAAAAAGAAAATTACTATTTAATTTATATTTAAAAAAAATAATCTAAAAAGTTAGATTTATGGTTGACTCACCAAGAAATTTTCTGGATTGTTAAGAACAGCGAGAAAATTGAATTTCTCAATCTATTGCAACTGTATCTCGCATAGTTAAATTCAATTATTCACCCAAAAGTAATTACTCCATAATGATGCTACCCTCAAGCAGGCCTTAAATTGAGCTGTACACTAAGGCAGCAATTAAAACCCGGCTTAAAGCACATTTTCACAATACACTCTCATACCCCTTGGGCAATCCGATTCTCATTAGTAACTTTGACAGCCTTTTCGCGAAACTTGGTGGGCAATCTTACGGATGAATACCCCCCGATCGCATGATTTGCCAGATTGATTGAATGACAAGGTTTATACAGTGTTTGCAGGGTGGTATGCTGCATTTAAAACCAGTTGCGTGCCAAATGCTAGACACACTCATAGATACGGTGTTTAACTACCTGCAAGTGAATGACAGACGCCGCAGTCGAAGTACAAAGGCCCCAAATAGACCCCAATGCCCCCCGCTGTATTCATTTTGGCCAGACATTTCAGCAAGTGCCAGCGAAGCTTCAACGCCGAAATACAAAAGGCAGCAACAATAACAATAAATGCACTAACAATGAAAGTAAAGCACATAAAAAAAAATATACAAAAAGAAAAAAACTGCAGAACCTACAGACTACAGGTGCAGTTGAAAATCCAGATATTGGTTGGTATCAGGAGGGGGTTAGGGGGTCTATGGGGTTGAATTGGAGCTGACTGCAGCACACTGGATTGTTCCCACAGTGCTCCCAGACAGACGCCTTCGTCACCATCGTCGCCGCGCGTCAACCTCTAATAGAATTTTCACGCTTCGGTTTTAAATTGAGGTGCTGATTCTTACAGCTGATACCTTTTACATTCATATACATATCGTATAGTTGTATGTAAATCCACGCTGTTTGTGGTGCCACGACGTATTTGTGTTTATGTAAATAGATCGATTCATGATCCAAGAACTAGATCTCAAAAGAGTTGTATTTATGCTGTGCCAGGTGCCTTGCAGATCTTGTTTATCTTACATGTCTAACAGGTTCATTTTGCTTTCGTATTTGGGCCTACTCGTGGATTTCCTGTAAATAAATCAATTTGGGCTTTACCAAAACATGTAAAATATTTATAAATAAATATTGGAATCACCGATTTAGGAATTGCTATACTTGGAAAACCATTTTGAAATATATTAGATATGCCCCACGTTGGGCGCCATAAATTATGTCACATTTAATTTAATTTACTTTTGTTAGATTTTTGGCTACATAAACAGAATTCTTCGCAAATATCAGGTATCTCTTGGTCTATAACATTTCATATGTTTTTACCCATTTCCCTTTTAGGTTTTACTTTTTAGAAGTTTCAGCAATTGCAAAACTTTTCCCCACAAAGCGAGCATATTTATACGAAAGAGTTTTAGAGAGTTTTTTAGCTTTTCCAGTTGAAAGTTTTTATTATTAATTGCAACAAAAATAGCGACCGCAATGGGCTGCCAAAAAGTCAAAAAAGTTGAAATAGTTGCAGATGCGATGCCTTGCTAGATATCCAGGCCACACAATCCATTGGATCTGTTTTTGTTTGGCAGGCAGAAAGGCTTGCAGTCGGGCAGGACTTTTGCCAACCAGCTGTTGGTACATACTTGTGTGTGTTTTGCTCGAGGAAAACTAATAAAACAAATCGCATGTTTAGCCAAGAGTAGTAGATATCTGGTCATTGAACCTGGCATCCTGGCAACCCTCGATAGCTGACCAAAATCATTGCCTGAAGCGGGGTGAAGCGCCCCCTGAACCCGATTGGAATTTTAAGTGCAGTGCAAATCGAGTTCGAGTCCGAGAAAAACGCAGTCAGTCAGCCGAAAGTACACATCTTATTCCAGGGGTTGGGGAAAGGGGGTTGGTAATTTAGCGGAGGAAGTGGGCGTCACTCGGACATGGCCGTGCAATTTGTATCCTTATCAGGACTAGCCGCATTGATTGGAACGCTGTTCGCCGGAGCTTCCGACAGGCACTACGCTTTATGGACTCAACCCTCGGTTTTGTCTGGCACTTGACCAGAGACAAATAAACAATGATGACAGGGATAAGGCACAAACAAAGGAGCTGCCCTCAGGGCGCTCATGTACAAGTTATGGACGTGAGAAATTCTCAAATAATTGGAAACGAGCATTTTCATTTGTAGCTGGATGAAGTGTAATCCTAAAAGTAATCAACGGGGAATAGAAGATTAAATAAATTGCATGGCAAGCACTGTAATAATTAACTCAGCGAGTCTTTGAACTTCACAAAAATACCCATTACTCCCAAAGTTATCATTAACTCTTAGCATAAATGGGAAATAAAAAATTAAATTATTAAATAATAATAATAATTAAACTAATTAGAAACCTATAATTTCCCCGATGCGGAACGGTTTAACACGAAGTTTAATCAAAGCAATATTTCAAGACCATTAAGGGGCTATAAATTGCGGTATAAATGCTATCATAATAAAAGCCAAGTTATAATTACCTTCAAGAAGAACATTTTCAACTTTGAGAAAGAAAGAAAACCATAAAAATATAACCATTAATATTTTATGAATTATGTAATTATGGGTCATCAATCGTAGTCTGATTGCTTCTGCAAATCTGTAAACTTGATAAAATGTCTGGCCATAAAAATTATTAGATAAGTTGCCCTTTAAAAGTTAATTTTCCTATGATAGATATCCAGCCGATTAATATAAAATAAACGATTTTATTGCGTTTTAAACGGATAAAAATTCCCAGGCATAATGGGCGTTTCCAATTTAGGGGCCGTCAAAGAGAAACATAAACGACCTCGACACGGACAACATTTTAAAATATATATTGTAGATATTCATAGTTCCAATTAGGTTCATCCGCAACTAAAAAACACACCTTTTGATTATGAAATAAATAAAGTTTTACCTCTTTAAATCCCCCGATTTGCATGATCTTGGAGAAATGGTTAACATTTTTATTTCCCATTTGCGAAATTAAATGGCGCCTTTTAAAGTCAAATGAAGGGTCCGCCAAACAAAAAAAAAGGCAAAATGACTTTGAGGCAGGGGTAAAAAACACAAAGAGCCCAAAAACGTTTTGACTTGTGCCTAAGAGCGGTAAGCTGCGGTCTTGACTTGTAGCTGCAACTTGATGTTGGCTGGTGGAAAGGTCAAGGATTATTATACTTCATCATAACTCTATTAAGCTCGAAGTCCGCAGCGGTTGGCAATCTCCGGCTTACGGGCTGCCTGGCTGCCTGACTGCGCATTTGTTTGTATATTGTTATTATCTTTTTATGCGGCACACACGAGAGATCTACAACGGCAGCAACTGTTGCAGCACAGCAGCAACATCAGTGGTACAGCAGCAGCAGCAGCAGCAGCCTCCCCACATGAGGCCTCCTGCCAACTCTTTGCTCGATTCATAAACTCCACTCCAACTCTCGGTGATAGTTTTATCTTTGAGCATTACTTTTGTGGGAGTTTTGTTGTTTAGTTTTCTATTACATGAAATTAAGTAAAAGTCCCAAAACGAAAGCCGCCACCCGACCAAAAAAAAAATATAATAATAAAAGACATGAAACGACATCAAGAGCAGCCAAAAAGCCAAAAAGCGAAACTTCAAATTCAGCCCGCGGTGAAAATGAAAATGAGTTTCATACGCGCGACGCGACTTACAGGTCGGCGTGAGCATTTGATTTGATTATTAAAAGTTTTGCATTACTTCCGAGAAACGAAACGAGAAACGATAAAGGCAGACACCTCGAAGCGCAGGTTCCAAACCAGATCCCTTTGATCGATGGAAAGCCTCTATAAGTATAAGTAGGCTGTTGATGACTGTCTCTGGCATTTTGTCTCGTGTCTTGCAATGATGCAGCACTATAATTATGCTGTTGGTTGGGGGATGAGCTGCACTAGGGGAAAAGGTCTTGTATTTATAGAGATATTACCTAGAGTAATTGAGTTCTAGAATAATGAAATTTCATTGAAATTAATAGTAATATTTTTACAATATTTTTAGAGTTATTTGATTAGCAGATATTGATTAGAGATAGATTCTTAAGAATCCTAAAATACTCAATTTTTTCTATCTCAACTAATATTTATTAAACACAATTGGAATTTATAGAAAATTGTTTTCAATTACCCTTAAATACCTTGAAACCTTTCTTTCGCCTCCCGATTTCTTCGAGTGCGCGATGAGCGCCATCTGGCGGCGCGTGACAGCCGGAGCCAAAGCAAAAGCCTGACGGGCAGGCAATGACGAGTTAATTTCTTCGCCTTCTCATGCATTAATTGAGCGGCGGCCCCGGGCGTAAGGTTCGAATGGAATGGGCATGGATGGGCATCTCTTAGCCATCGAGATGGAGGTGGAGATGCAGATGGATGAGGGAGATGGAGATGGATCCAACTTATATAAGCGGCCTGGCATACCAGTGCCAGGCGACATTAAAGCCCGAAGAGGAGTGACCACAAGAAATGGCAATACCTGGGGATACCCAGATGCCCACCCCGGGATTCCCTCGATGGCCCATCGACCGAAAAGGTCAAATCGCTCAAACTGGATGATGTTCATTAGCGACACAGAAAGCCACAAAGCGTGAAACTCCGGCGGCTACATCGATCTCTTGGCCTTTCTTTCCCAATCCGCAGTGCTCAGTCCAAAATCCTCCCCCATCCTCGATCCCTTGGCTCTCATCCATTGTCCATGGCTTTTTGCTGTGACTCTCGACCCTTTTTGTCCGTGTTTACATCAAAAACGTGCCTCAAGTGTTCCTGTCACTGCACAAATTGGACATTTATTTGCTGCCCCAGTCACCACTTTTCCGCACTCCTCCCACTTTTCTTTTTCCTTTTCCAAGGAAATCTCTTGGCCAGAACGTGTTAAGGATTTCGTTTCGTTTTCGATTCAATTCGGCTTGGGTAGCCCAAAAATAAATTCCCAGCAATGAGACAGCGGCTTTTGGTTTTAAGTTTTTCTCTTTTGGTTTTTATTTTGGTTTTTGTGGCGCCACCCCATCCCTCGCCTTTTCATTCGGAGGCGTGGCAGCGATCCGCTTTAGCTAATTGACGGTTGCCCGCCATCAAGTTAAGGCCGCTGCAGCAGCGGCAGTTACCACTCGCAACGCCCACAGATGGATAGCTCTTTAAGCCAGACAGCAGCACACCAATTATGCCACGCGGTGCTCTGCAATTTGTCAATTAGCTGATGAGATGCAGACTCCCACTGGAAGTGGATGTAAGGACCAGTGGAAACACCCCTTTGACCTGTTTCAGTTCGGCTTCCTCAAAGGGTGGTTCACTTTAAAGGCATTTTCAGTTTTTAAATGCATTTTGGAATTTTTTATAACCTGTAAAAGGTAATTAAGAAAATATTGAAAACAGGCTGGGTCCACTTTGTAATCTATATCTAAATAATAATCAGTTTAAAAATAATTTAGTCAATACATTTTAAAATCTGAATACATGCATTAAAATTAATTTTGGTTTTTGTACAAAGATATTTATAAATAAGAAAAAATTAAAAACAGACAGGATAAATTGTATAATATGCCTACAAATATTAAGCCCCTTTTATAGGCTTTTTTTGTTGAATATCGGGCTTTTTACTTAAGCTTACTATCTTTACTAACCTTTTGCTAGTCTTTAATTAAATTATATATTATTCTTTCCAGAACTTCCTGGCTGCCAATGCGCAATGCTGGTGGAATGGACCTTTGACCGCTGCCACGAGGGCGCTGAAATACGCAGGACATGTGGCGCCTGGAATGCTGCTGGTTACGGCTGAACCCTGTGCCCTGGAGGTCCTGCGAGGAGCCTTTGCCCGAAGTGTCCTGAAACCGCCGGCCACCTATGTAATCAGCTCAGTGGGTAAGTTTCAACCTTTGGAGATCATAGATCATAGCAAACCTAGAAATTGTGTAGTTTCGGGATTGGGTTAGTCAAAATTCAAATGTTTTGAGGGGCAGAAGGTGAATGGATGATTCAGTCCAGTCGCGTTACGATCGCCAAAGGGAATTGGCCAAGCGGCGACTTCTTTTCTGGGCAGGACGTCTGCAGCTGATGCCTAACGAGGTGGCAAAAATGTCGGATGGGGAACTCAATCGGCGATGGCAGATCATTAAAAGAGAGGAAGACGCCTTTGACCGTCGAACGGCTGAGTTTAAGCGCTGGAAAGAGCTCCATAAGCTAAGATATCTTATGTACGAGGAACAGCGGAAGTACAACGAGCGCTTTGGACTCGATGGATCCTCCATCTGGCGTATCCTAGCTTTGGCCCAGCAGGAACTGGAGAACAAACTCCAGATAGATCGAATGCGAGGCAGTTGCCAGCGTTTTCCCTCGCCCATGAGTCTCATGGAGGAGACAAACAGACAGAGCGGCGGAAGGCACGAGTTGCTGGAACCCCTAAAGTCAATCCTTATAGGCTATAATTCAGATTCTGAATCAGAGGATGATCTCAAACTAAAGAAGGTCACTCGGTACTTGCCTACAAGGTGGCCAAATCGATATCATTATACAGAAAGATCTGAACAAACCCATGATTTCTGTAAAGAAGCCTTTCAGGACTGCGAATTCAATATTCAGGCGAAAAGCGAAGACTCCTTTAAAAGCGTTCGGGAACCTCCAATTCTGGGCTTCTGTCCTCTCTGCGCCGAAAGACACCTGCGATTGCCACCTCGCTTCTGACCAGGTGAAAATAAATCAAAAGGCCTACACCCTGTCCACTTTGTTTACAATATATTCATCTACACAGTGCGAAAAAAGTCTTCTGCTTGACAAAATATTTGAATTTAATATATCGATCAAAAACTAGAGCTTGTAAAATATCGATATTTTCGATACTATCAATGTTTATCAGGGAAAAAATATTAAGTATCGAACTGTCGATATTTTTTCAAACTCAACGCAACCAAATTTTCTTCTTGTGGCCCTATAAATTTATGAACTTTTTAATATTTCTCCTGTGTAATCGAAGCGACATGCACTTCATCAAACATTGATGTGTCTGGCCTGGGTTTATGGTCTCTGGTCTGCTCCTCTGTGCCTCGTTAGCTGTCAATTAAGTGGACACCTGTGCAGTTAATGCGATGCTGCCGTTGCCCGCTGCCCATTTCCCATTTTCCACCTTTTCTCCCCCTTTCCACACCCCCTTCAGGTTTTCACACTTCCCATCTCGAAGGAGGGGGGCCAAAAAGTCCATTGGCAACTCCATGAATTGATAAATGACCGGCCAGCCGGAGATCGTCGAAGTTGTGGAAACTTTACGGCCTTTGGCGAACTTTGTTTGGGAATTAATAAGCTGCGATTTGTGGCCACAACTCGTTGCAATATATTTTTTCCTTCTTGGTCAGGAGGAGAGGTGGGAGGGGCTTGGGCTCGCTGTCGGTTTATCTTTGTGAAATTCAATTGAGGAAATATCGCTGCACAAACAAAGAGCTGCACTCAAACACACAGAACTGCAGACAGAGTGCAGCATATGGTGTGGCCTGCAGAATCCGCTCCATGTTTGCTAATTAACAACTGCAATGGCGTAGAACCCATTAACTGTTAATTACCATAAACATGACAATTCCATTGGCCAACAAGGAGTCCGAACAATGCGCCACATAGGGTACACTCACAAAGAACTCTGGAAAACAAAAGAAAATGTTGTTAAATTAGAAAAAAAAAGTCAACCAAAATGTTTTTAAAGAAATATATATTTTTTTAATAAATTTAAAAATGTAGGGTATAATAACAACAAATAGTTAAAAACGTGTAACAAAAATATTAAAAAGTTCTTTTATTATTTTAAACATTTTTTAAATTAGTATTTATTAATTATTAAATTGTAATATAGGTTGATATTTGTTTATTCTAGAACAAGTATGTAACAACGTCAGAATAATGTAGGAATAAATTCAGAAATATGTTTTAATAATATCATTTATTAACTTTGGCCATAAATAATGACTTTAATTTGTGTCATATTCATCTAAAGCCACTTCATCGGTTATTTATTATATATCATGTGTTGTGACCAAACGTTGTCAGCCGTTTTTATGGCCAATGTTTTACACTTAGCTAGACTTTTAAAATGTTGTCGCTTTAAATAAAAATAATATAAAAGACTGGCAGTTTGGGGAATTGCCAATATGCATTAAATTCAAGTGAGTGCCGCCTGTTTGGTAGCCACTTAATATATTTAAACATCGAACAACTCTTTGAAGTTTAACAAACTGTAAAGTTTTGACACGAGTCAACTTAAATGCTTTACAGACTATTTGCGATTGAGTTTTCCACAGAGTTTTCTTTGGTCAGTCATTTGTCAAAGAAGTAGCTGACATTTATCTTAAAGAGGAAAAGATTTATTACTTGCCGTTGCAAGTTGTTGGCCAACAATTACAGAACGTTGATTAAATCGCCATTAACCGTTGCGAAGTGGGAAATAAAAGCAGCCATTGAAATGGCAGTAACAATAGCAATAACACTATAACAAATAACACATTGCATGCAAAACAATCAATCAACGGCAATTTCTCGCTCAATTAGACAACAAACATGCCAAATAAGTGCAAAAGAAACGAAGAAAAGCAAATTAAATTCAGTTTCGTGTTAAAGAGCCAACTTGGAGACTGGAGTGTATAGTTTTTTTTTCAACTTTTTAGTGGGTGGGAAAGCCAGGGGGGAAATCAGGGGGAAGAAAAATCAGAGGAAAATGCCGTCGCTTGCCGCTTGGCAATTTGACAGCGGAATATCGGTGGAAGCGCCAGAGAAGCCAAGCAGACAAATGGCAAATGCAAAATAGCTGGAAAGCGAGAAAATTATGCAGTTTCCCAGATGCCGGGAAAAATAAGGAGATATCGGTGAAGAGGGACGGACGGAACGGACAGATAGAGAGCTGTCGGTAACTATGATGGCGAGTAAAAAGTAAAATAAAGAGCCGCAAATCAATTTCATCACGATTTCTCGTCGCCGCATCTTGCTGAAAGTGAAATGTGGCCATGACAGTGGAGTCAAGAGTGGAGAGGAGCCGCAGTCATCGATGGCCGTCCGTCAGATAATTGTAACTTAATATTCGAGCCATTAACAAATCGCAAATCGGTAGAAATCAGCCAAGTCAACAGCAGCAGCCGAGCGATCGAGCACATTGCGAAAATCGAATGTCAGTCAAATGTTGCTGGCGGCAACCACATGCAGATGGGATGCACATTACCATGAGATCTCTGATAAAATAAAAAGTGAGGAAAATTTGTGGAATCGAATGTAAACATTAAAAACATTTTAAAAATTGTATACCATTTATTTGTATGTTTATAAGGCTACAAGAAAATACTAGAATGTATGAATACAAATGAAATAATATTAAGTTTAAATTGAATTATTTATTAAGGATATATTAGCCAACAAGAACAGGAAATATAAATTATTTAAATATTTTAAATTTACTTAAATATATTGGAACTATCATTAATTGGCATTCTTTCATATTTGAAAGAAATTTAAACATTCTTGTAATTAATATCTGTTATTATTATATTTTTACTTTATTATATATAATTACTATACTGTTCCTTTTTTATGTGATTTTTGAGGAATTTTTTACTTGCCCAAAAAATAAGTCAACATTTATTTTACTTTTATGATTTTCTAGTAATCAAAATCTAATCAATATCAAATTAGATGACGAAATACCTCCCATTGATGTTGGATTCAAGGAAAAAATCTTAACCAAAATGACATTAAAGTCTTTTTTTTGACTGTGCATTAATTTATAATTTCACCGTTAAGCTCTTGGCCAATTTCTTGAAAGGTTTGTTAACCTTTGTAGATAGGGGGAGAAATTCTCCAAAGCGTAACCAAGTTTGCCAAAAAAAAACAGATGAAGAAGAGCGGGCGATACAAGAGTCATTGTCATTGGGGAGTAGTTGTCTTTGCAAGTTCATCATCATCGTCATCATGGTCGCTTGAGCACCGCCCCCTTCGCCGCCCTTTGAAGAGCATTACCCCAGCGATTATTGTAATTTTATTGTTCTCTTTCTTCCCGGGGCCCGGTCTTTCCACCCGATTCTTCTGATTACCACTACCTCGCCGCCCAATAACCCTTCGGTTAATGAGGTCAACCCATTTGATTTTAGCTCTTGGTTACGCTCGGTGGACTTTTCCCTCATTTGCCGGGAAAGTGTTCTGCGGAAAATCGTATACAGTTCGTACCACCATTGTTTTCCGGCCTTTTTCCCTTCGAACGCACCAAAAATGGCAGGCAATTTAGCCAAATGCGACACGATTCTATGGCTGACATTATCCCATCATCTGGGACTCGCAATTGGAGGTTGCACAACGAGACTCTTGGCAGGCTCCCAGGTTCCAGGTTCAGGTCCACTAACCCCAAACTCAGTGACCTTTAACACACAGCAACACACAGCATTCAGTACAGGAAAGGAATGAGGCAAAAAGTGTCGCCAACAATTTTTTGTCTTTCCTCAATCTGGGCTTTATTTATTTATTTCATTTTGTTTGGGATTTTTTTTTTGTTTTGTGGCCAAATCGTGTTGCTCCTTATTTGCCAGGCTATAAAGCCGGTGGTGGTGGCCCAATGTCCGACTGCCGACTGGCATTTTGTTGTTGGTGTTGCAACCACGTAAATGTCAATTTGCATTTCGTGAGGCGTTGCATAAACAGCAGTCTACTCCCCTTGTTATCCCCACAGCCTTGTTTTCAATTTGTTACTGATCTGAAATATTTTTATTAACAGACGGAAACAATTAGCGTCGCCTCAACGAACGCAACAAGCGCCGGCCAAAAAGTTAAAGCCATACAGCTTAGCTCTCTTTCTACTTATTTTTTTCTATTTTGGCTTTTATTTTTTTTCGCGATCTGTGGACAGGCGTATCTGTTTCCTTTTGCCAGCGACTGCGTGGCCTTTCCTCCCCCCGCCCCCTTTGAAACACCCACCACCCCCAAGCGAAACGAGAGAAGAAAACCCAAAATGGGAAATTGAAAACGAGCAAAAAACGTTTCAGACACAAAATCGTGATTGCCTTCGTTTGGCCGCCAGACATTTTGGTTGTTGTTGCTGGTCTTGCTGCTCTACATGTTGGTGAAAAGGGGGTGGTAAAGAGGGGGCTGAGGTCAACAATGGGGTGGTCTTAAGGGGTGGTGATCCTGCCTTCTTATGTAAAATAAATCATTCCAGGAAGAGCTCTTCAAATCGGTTTGAAAAGTAAGTCAAATTTTGACATAAAATCGAACGAAATCAAGTATCTCAAGTATCGAGAGGATATTAAATACTTCTTAAGTTAAGTAGTTTAATGTTAATAATATTATTTGAGATTTATCTATTTTATATTATTTTATAGTAACAACCATCCTTAAATTGACCTATTTAACGAATTTAAAGTTCTTGCTATAATTCTCTTTTTAAACAATATTTTTTTGACCCATATGTAACTCTTTTTAGAAAAAGAAACACTCCATTCTCTATTATGCGCATTACAATTATATTTTTCACACTTTATCAAATATTTAAAATTAAATTTTTAGGTATTTTTTTACACTTTAAATAAATATCATGTATAGCTTTTTTTTTTAACAAAAACTTGCCCTGGCCAAAAAAAATTACTATTGCCTTGCTGACGACTTTCCTAATTGTAAAATCTCAATAAAATACTCTCACTGATTTACTGATTTTTAACTTGGTGGCCCCTGTCTCCCCACCGTTTTCCCAAAAAGCTCTGTCGAGCTAGAGTGATTGATTAATTGCCAAGTGAAAACGAAAGACACAGTCTCTGTGTCCCAGATGACAAACTCCTGCCTGCAGCTGGAAAACTCTTTTTCTTTCGGCTTTCGGCTGTCGGCTTCATCTGCATTTTAACGCTCGGGTTGAAAAACCGAAAAAAATCCAAAAAACCGAACCGAAGCAAAACGAGACTTGCAAATGATAATAAATATGAAAAAGACGTGAAAACGATTGCCGCGATTTTCCCACCAACGCTTTATAGATGGTGTCTCAAAGGCAACCTGCCGTCCCCCCTGCTTTTCCACCCCTTTCGATCACCCCTTTTCCCCCACCCTTTCCGCCTCCTGGAGCCGCCTCCTTTTTGCCGCAGCTTCATCCGTCTTAAGTAGAGTGAAAGTGTTGCGTTTTGGTTTCAAATTGTGGCCACAGTTGCAATTGTTGTTGCCCAGGCTTTAGTTTTTCTACTTTTTGTTTTGGTCTTTCCTTAAGTTTATTGCTGTTTTTGTTGCTATTTTGTAGCTATTTTAGCCGGCGGACACATATCCTTGTGTTCAATCAAACCAAAGCGCCGTCAACGCGACGGACTCGAAATTTTTTAGGATCCCGAATTGTTGTTGCTTTGGCTGTTCGGAGTCAAGTGTTTTGTAGCTTGAAGGTTGTTTTCCACAGCCTCCCACTGAAAAGGCAGGCCCACCCCCTAAGCCCCTAGCCCCTCTTCTCAACCCCCCACCACCCCATGGGGCACAAACATGCGGCAAACATTTTTAGCGCTTGTAGTTGCCATGAATTTTTATGCAAATGAAAAATGTTTCTTGCGATTTCCATTTTTTTGTTTTCAGCTGCTTTGTTTTTTGTATTTTTTTTTCTTCGTTGGCCATTACTGTGATGCAATTGCCGCGAGTAACAATAATCTTGATGTATGATTTTTTTTTCCTTCGTGGCTGTCTCTTATTATTAGAAAAAGAAAACAGAAAAAAACGTTAAAAATAAGGAGGAAATCTTGTGCGCCTATCGTGTTGTTGGCACATTTTCGCTTAGCGAAGGGGTGGGGGGATTTTCTGTTTGATCTCATAACCGCCAGCGATGCCACGGCAGCATCATAAACTTTTAACGCTGTCCATTTCGAAATAATCAATAATTTTTGGCTATCGATGGCAATTTATTACTATTTTTCCCCCTTCAACCAGCTTTGTTTTCGTTTTGTTTTTCTGGCCGCCGGGCAGCGACTAAAAAAAGAGAGGAGCAAATAAATTAACACTTCCTTAAACGATAAACACCGAAGTCCCCGGCGATATACTCGGTCGGCGGTGGAGAAATGCATTTGGAAATCAAAATGAAATGCCAATTGATAATGCCAGTGTCGCTGGTTATTTCTGCTTTGTAGCGGGGGCGTCACGAGTTTGCCTTTCGATTCGTTTATTAATTTTAATTGCAACGGGGTGGCAACGCCCGCCGGCTAATATCCAGCCCACGGATAAGCCGAACAAATTGCGAACAACACTCCCCCAAACGGAGGATATATCATATATACATAAATCCACCGAACCATCCAACGAAAGTGGGTTGCGCGTGCTCGAGGGGCAGTTGGATTTTCAGGGGAGCCAAGATTGCCACAAAAGCCTTGATCTTGGCCAGGTTTTCGATGTAGGCAGAGTGTTGTGGTGTGGGTTCATTAATATGCAACATCTTTTATGCCGCCAACTGTGGAACTGCAATTGCTACAAGGGGAAAAAGAAAATGCGAGGCACCTAAGAAAAATCTGGTGGAAATTTAAATGGATTTGTTTGCAGGCGAGATAAGTAAATAGACTTCATTCCATTAGTATTGTTTAGCAATTCAAGAAATTGTTTTTGATTTTGTTATTTGAAACCCTAACGGATAAGAATTATTAAGATAGTTATAGGAAAAATTTAGGTATCACACAAAAAAACGTTATTTCTTTTCTTAAAAAAATGGTAAAAAAAATATACAATTATTATAGTACTTAAATTTTACATGTGTTAGATAAGGAAGCCATTAATTTATACAACTGAACTGATGTCATATACAAACAGATACAAAGATAAAAATGTATTACAATGTTAAGTAATTGCTTAAGTACAAGCTTTATTTAATGAGCCTAATTAGTAACGAGCAGCTTGAATGATTTCATATTCAAATTTTAAGTATCTTGCTTAAAATGTGTTCTTAAATAAATATACCCTGTTAGATACTTGACTCCCCAAAATCATAGAAACCTTCATAAATATTTAAAGTGTTCAAACTTTTCCTCGGCACATTTTTATGACCTTTTGCCGATATTAAATTTCATTTTGAAGCCCTGACCTTCCCCATATAGCCTTCGAATATGTAACTGACTGCGCCCAGTGCCAAATGGCATTTCGAACTCTGCCCCTCGGGCCCACAAAACTTTTTTTGGTGACTCGCGGCATCTGGTGGCCGCAAGAGCCTCCATATACGTAGATATATTACTTGTGTTTGCCCAGCCATCTCTCATATTTGTTTATCTAGCCCCAATTTGGCTACTGCACTGGCAAATTTATGATCAGGGCGTTGCTGCCAAACAGCGCCGAATGGCAAATTGCGGAGTGGCGAAATCAAATGGGAAATGTATAATAAAGAGGCGAGTGTGCCAGATGATAAGCGCTGGCAAATAAATCGCCAAACCGCGCTTAGCTCGGGGCTCTCGGCTGAGATGGTGGAAGAAGGAAAAAGGGAGTGCATCCATGTAACTGGCGGACAACAAATGCTTTTGGGGCCCGGCGAGATGGAGATGGAGATTGAGTGCAGCTCCAAGTGACGCCACACACACAGAAAATGCGGCCCAAAGATTAATCGCTTAGCAAATTTGCAATGTGAAAGTGCGAGAGAGAGGGAAAGGCGGATTTCTGGCGACTGTTTTTCTACAAGACTTCCCAACCTCCCAACTGCCAACTGCAAACTCAAAATTGCAAGTTGCTAACTCAAAAGAAAAAAAAAGAAAACCCAACTGCAAGCTGCGTTGGATATTGCCGCTAATTGTCCTTGACGACGGAGCATCCCACATGGCATTTTATTTTGTCTTTGGCTGATGGCGCAAATTGCTGCCGGGTATTGGAGCACTGAGAAAAATATTTTAAAGTAATTTTAAAACAGTTGAATTCGTGCCAAAGCAGTAAAGAATATAGAGATTTAGCCCTCTTTCTAACTCCTTTACATTCGAAATTTAAATAACCTTTACCTAAACTAACCTTTGCCTAAACTTTACATTTTTTAAATATGAATGAAGTTGTATAAATAATGTCGACAACAACTAGTTTAGTTTTCCTTACTTTTCTACAAGACTAAATAAATACGAGGTATATAAACTATTTAATTTGATTTAGTCTAGTTTATACATATCTTGCAAAATCGAATTTCTGTATGACAATAAACCTAGTTCCCTCCATTTCAATGCAGGTGACATTATTTACGGTGTAATTTTACAGCCGCAGGCTGCAACGGAAAGTGAAAACTTGAAAAATTGATTATGCAACTGCCGCAAGGACGTTTGGCCAAGAGGCTTGCCTGTGTGCCTGTGCCTCTGCCTGCATCTCTTGGCCCGGCCAAAACGGAGGTCGTCACACACTTGGTCTGATTTTGCAGTCATCGCACCTCCATCCCCCTCTGTCTTATGTCATTGTCTCCGTCTCTGTCCCCCAATGTTTATTATTGCAATTTTGAGGCATGCCACTAGACACTTGCCTCGGGGGCGTTGCTTGTCGTTGCTTTTTTGCTACTTTTTTAGAGGTTAAGTTGCAAGTAGGAAGCGTTTGTGGAGGCGCATTTAATTTACGGGCACGATGCGGCACCAGCAGGTAAAAATAATAAAGCGACGCCAAGGTGTGCAGCGCTCTTCGCTTTGTTTTGATTTCTCTGGCTGATGGGAGCGCGTTTTAATTAAGTATACGCCGCGTGAACGATGCGACCGCCATATACGGTAATGCCAGCAGATGATGCTGCAATTACAGGGAGAAAAATGTTACCTGTATTGGTCATTAGTTTCATTACAAACTAAACAAACTTTAAACAATTTGCTGGTTAGATTTAAAAATAAAATTAAAATTTTTTGTAAGAAATTAAATATTCTTTGCATTTTTTCGCCGTAATTTTGTAAAAATACCTATCTTAGAAGAAAGACGAGAGTTTTTTCCATCTAATAACCTAAAATAAAGATCCAAATCCCTTGGAAGCAGATTTAAAAAAAATCTGTTAGTTTCTAAATTTTTCATAAGCGCAAAAAACTTTCAAAAATTAAAGTTTGAAGGTTTGAATGCCATCGACTGGGAATTTAATTTCAATCTCATCACGGTATAATTTTTCACATTTGGACAATTTTTACTTAGTTGTGAAAAAATTTTCTTTTTTTAAAGGAATTTTATAAATAGCTTAGTTTCTGTAATCAAGTAACTCCTTTTAAATATATAAAAAAGTAATTATTTTTTGAGACATGTGTACTTTTCATTTTTAAATTTTTCTCTGCGCCCAGCGCATTGACAGTCATCTCATGCATATTCCAGCAGACTTCGCATGACCTCCGGGCAGCGGAGAGGTCAAACTAAAAAGCCAAACTCAATTCAGGCGGTTTAATTACCCCGTCACTCGAACGTGGCCAAAATGCCAAGCGAGCCAAGGCAAGTCTCCCAGGTGGCCACCCAAAATGCCAGGCGAAAAGTCGAGTTCGTTGGAAAAAATGCGAGCAAGTTTAGGTGACCAAATGGGGCAGTCGTCCGTCCGGTGATTAGCCATATAAGCGGTCCAGTTGCACATGTTGTCTTGCTTTTATTTTCATCTACTTTACTTTTTTTCTGACCACACCATCATCTCTCCCCTTGACATTTTCCAGGTGACATTGACGATTGCATTGTGACGCCGACGGTTCAGGGGCAGTTCACGCCGCTTCCCGAGGCTCTGTGCGATGTGATCATGGACCTCACCGCCGAGGGCCAGTCGGCCACCATTGAGCATGTGCGCGGCAAGCTGGGCGCCCGCTTCCCCCACATGACCACGCCCGCCACCGAGGTCATCTACGACTCGCTCGCCCAGCTGATGCAGGAGCAGAAGATCTACCAGACCTCCAAGGGATACTTTATCTTCACGCCAGAGTGAGTAATAAAATAAATAGGATAAATTCATCTGAATAATAAATAGCAAATGACTAAATTAAAAATAAAAACAGTAAATATTTAAATAAATAACTAAATAAAAAATTAAAAAATAGGTAAATAAACGAATGAAGATCTAAATAAATAAAAAAGTTCCTAATTAAATAAATAAATATATTTATACATAAAACAAATAATACATAAAACAAATAATTAATTAAGTAATACATAAACAAATAAATAATTAAAAAATAGAAACAAAAAACATAATAAACAATAATAAATAAATATTGAAAAAAACAAGAATAAATCACTATATAGAGTCTAATTAAATCACCTATATAATATTAAATAAATAGTCAACCTATAAATATTTGTTTTTACAGCTTCAGATTAGGTCCTCCTATTTTTAATACAATAAATACAAGATTAACTGACTCTCTAATCTTCTCCAGGCGCCGACGCAGTCGATCGAGGCCGCGCAGCAATCACCACCAGCTGAACGGGAGCCTGGCTTACAGTCACCTGGCGGAGGAGGAGCAGCAGCACGGCGACGATGTGGTTCCCCAGGAGGCGCGCACCATGCTGATGTCCAATTCCGAGGCTTTGCACTCGCTGTACGGCGAAATCTCAACGGAGCGGGACGGCGACCTCACCCACCAGTGCATCCAAACGAATCTGGCGGATGTGATCTGCGGCGGTGAGTTCTCAATCATCATCTCAGTAGAATCAATCAATATAATGTGCGATCGATCAACAGGCAATCCCAATGACAAGATCATCTATCCAAGGGCGGCGAAGCGACGCAGTGCCTCGTTTCCGACGCCGCGCAGCTTGGAACGCCGGCACAGTTTGCGGCTCTTTGGCTCGTCGAAGCGCCTGCAACGCTGCGCCTCCACGCGAAGTCTGTCCAAGACCTACGCCCAAACGCTCAATACCACGGACAGCAGCAGCTCGGAATACCAAAGCACAGATTCGTCATCACCCAGTGAGTTTATATCTTCAATATTTAAAAAAATTTTTTTAATTAGGTGTTTTTTCCCCATTTTAGAAAAAGGATCTTTGCTCTCACGCCTGTTCCGACGCAGCGGTCGAGCCAAGCAGCGACAAATTGAGACCTACTCGGCACAATTCCCTCCAGCCGAGTGGTTCAACACCAGAGCCGTTCACCTCCACAGCGTGGGCACACAAACAGCCGAGCACGTAAGCAGTTAGCCTAAACTAGAATTCATATTTAAAAAAAAATAATAATATCAAAATAGTATCATAACATTACACAGGATAACATTATTAGGATATAGATAGATATATAGATACAGTCTAATTAGCATTTTAAACCCTTTATTTTGATCTCTGATTTCTTTAATAGTTCCATTTGAATTATTAAAAAGTGTGAATGGTTATAAAAGTAGTAGCTTTATGTACAAAAGAAAAAGTTTTAAGCAATATTATATTGTATTTTAAAAAAAAATAATTTTTAGTTTAGTTTTAAAGTCGGTTCTTAAAAATCTATAAATTAGAAGGAAAGATTCCGGTACAAAAATAGTTCCTTGCAATTTTTTATAAAGCTCTACTCTGCCACTAATCAAGAAAAAATAAAGAAATCGATTTACTGAACGAAGATAGATTTCTAGCCATTTATGGTCTTTTAAAATTTTGTAAATTACATTGTGAAGCCTAAACTTGTGTTCTTTTGGGTAGAAAACAATTCACACACAGTCTTTGAAATAGTTATCTTTAACTTATTGATATAAAGATGTATTAAGCTCTCTCTTAGCTCTCTCTAATTCTAAAAACAAGCCATGGATTACAAATTATTTATGTACAATACTGTAATCTTTAACTTAATGATCACAAATATATTTCTAACTCAATTCTTTTCCTTAACTCTTCCCACAGGACATGCCCGTGGCGCACACGCTGTCCAACTCGACGTTCTACGACGGCTCGGAGCTGAGCCAGCGCTCCTCGACGCTGCCCCGTCGCCATCGACGCCACATGTCCAGCGAGTCGACGTTTCTGATTTCCTCCAGGGACTGCTCGCCCATCCGCCGCCGATCGCCGGTGTACTGCAGCAGTTCGCTACCTCGTTCCACGCAGTCGATACCCGCCACGACGGCCAAGTCCCGCCTGAGTCATCCGGGTCATGGCGGATCGGTGACGCCAACGCCGCCGAAGACAGCACAGAAGTCGGTAATTGGGAAGCACATCTTCGAAAGCTCGCCATCGCGATCCGCCACGCTGAAGGCGACGGCGGCCAAGCGGCACCCGGAAGGACTGATCATCAACGGGTGTCATCAGGACAACAAGGCCACGTACCGGAGTCTGCAGAGCAGCGGTCCCTCGAGCCTGGAGTCCTGCAGGACCGCCTCGATGCTGGCCAGTGGTCCGTCGAGCATCGACAGCGGCAAGGTGTCCTTTAGCCAAAAGACCAGCGGCCACTCTAGTCTGGACTCGCAATGCTCCACCAACACGGCAGTGATAGCGCCCTCCACCAGTGGGAGTAATGGCACAGGGAGTTCTCGTTCGATTCTCCTGCTAAATGGTTCGCCACGCGGAACACCACGTCATCAGGCGATGAGGGCACGCGTAGCCGAGGCCCAGGCGCAGCGGCAGAGGGCCAGCACGCCCAGTCGAATTCTAGAGGAGATGATCTATCCGGCGGGAAGCAATGGAGTGCCCACCTCCAGTAGCAACAACTCGATTACCCTGCAGGTGACCACCTCGAATGGCAATCAGAGCATACCGAGCACCAAGATCTTTGTGCAAAACTCACCGGTTAGGAGTGTTATAACCCTGGAGAATGGCAAGATGCTGGAGAATTCGAATGTGTTTATCATCAACAATGAGACAATGACGAATGAGAAGGGCGAGGTGATCAAGAAGACCCTGTCCAAGCAGACTTCTGCAGCAGCTCCTCCTTCGATGGCCACGTCGACGCCGGTTAAGCCGTCGGAAACGGAAACGGTTACCGAGCAGCCACTCAGCGAAACGGAGGCCAATTCCGAGACCTGCGACTCCATATCCTTCATCAGTGAGAGTTCCCCGGAGAACACATGTACCGTGGAGGCCGATCATCCGATTTACGATGGTGGGAAGTATGCCAAGAACACAAATAACGATGCCACGATGAACAACAGCCGGAAGCTGTGCCTCCAGTTGGCCAACAACGGGATTGCCTACAAGAACAACGTGCTGAAGAATGAATCCCAGCCGAATTCACCGAGTGCCGAGGCTCCGCTCAAGCTGGCGGCGCTGGCCAAGCAGGATTTTGAGATAGCCGGCTCGGTGGGCAACCTGCATTTCTACGAGAAGAGCTCCAAGGATGTGGGTGCCTCGCAGAGCAACAACATGATGATGAACAGCAGCACGGACCTCAAGAATCTGTGCTATGAGTCCGTCTGCCAGCTGCAAAAGTGCTCCATGAACGGCGACGAACTGGCGCTGGCCCATTTGCTGCACAAGTCCAGCAATCCGCTGGGCAGTGAGCCCAATTTGGCTTTAAAAGATCTGGCCAATGATAAATCGATCGATAAGGAGGCCATCGACAGGCGACTCAGCTTGACCAAGGAATCGCTGGAGCAGGGAATGGGCAATGTGCTGGCCAATGGCAACGAGGAGCTGTATAACTTTCCCAGTCTCACCGACCTGTCCTTCAACTTTACCTCCCTGGCGGCAAGAAAGATACTGCAGGGTGTGAGCCTCAACAGCATCGATACCCTGGTGGAACTCAATATGGCAGCGGCGGCGGCGGCGGAGAAGCAGCAGAAGAAGCAGCAGAACAACCAGCCAACCCCGGCAGCTCCAACAGCCTCCGTTTGCACCGACTTTGGCATGGTCTAGGAATAACCTCCTCCCCAACAGAGATCATCGCTGTGGGTTAACCGGAGGAAGCCCCTTAGCGCCTCTTAGTTTAATCAAACGATAAAAAAAATCATAGGGTCCTAGGATAGAAGTTATCTACTCCCCCCCGCATTTGGCAAGCAATCTTGTGTAATTTATTACAATTTGATTTCCCCATTCGATAGCAGCAATTTGTATGTATTTTCTTTAGGGTTTTCATCGGAAGCAAACTTTTATTTACAGTGCCAAAATACGTTTACGATTAATTTTAATGCTTATTATTTCATACATATATGCCAGTTCGTATTTCGCTTTCACACCACAGAGACACCGCCAAGCGGCTTCTGTTTAAGCAAACCGATTTATGTAAAAATCCACAACAAAATACTATGTGTTATCCTTATACTTTTGTGTACATTATTCAAAATAATTGTTTATACTAACACACAACGCCCAAAATGCAATCCTATCTATACAGACACGAACCGTAACAGAGAACAGAGATGTACTACGAACATAGAATTTAGCACTTAATCGGAAATACAATAATTTTGTACAAGGCCTTAATTAGTAAAGTCAGCAATAATACAAAATAAGTTGAATCACTAATAAAAACGATATATAAACGAATGAAGATAATGTGTTTGTTTTTGGGGGATTAAAGTCCCAACGAAATCCCAGCAAAAAGTAAAAACGCGATCAACTGATCATTGGTATTATTTCCTTTCATTTATTGAAATTTTTAAGTCTTTTGCTTTTTCATATACATATTGTTTTGTTTTCATATACTTCGTGTTTTGTTATACTCGTATTTAATATTTTAGGTTTCGGGTAGTTTTGGCTCTATAAATATGAATAATTATAGCTAAATGCTTTTAAATTAATATTCAGGGTATATACACACAGACACGCGGTATACACGAACTTCATTTTTTAGTTACACAAACATAATGTAGGGTAAAGAAAATATATAATATACATAGCGCGCACTTAACGGGGAGTAAGTATATGCTAATGGAACTACATTCATAAATCGCTTTTGTAATTCGTAAAGGGCTAGATCAAAAAAAAGGGGGGGGGGGGGATGGACATAGAAGTTGCCCCGGGGTAAATTGGTGTTTTCAAGAAAGATTAGAATTATACAATTAATACATATGCATATTTAGAGAATAGTTATCATAGATCGCGGGTGTATTATATTATGCTGATGTATATACAATTAGTTTTAGAAACTTATTTTTAGTGTGTAATGTGTAGATAGTGTGAAACGGACAAAAGTTTAATTTATATACATTAATATTAGCAGAGAACGAAGGAACATTTAAGAATTCACTATATACTCGTAAGCTGTGTGTGTGTGTGGGTTAGGTGTTGAAGAAAATGGCGTTCGGTTCGTTTCGATTCGGATTATACAGATATTCCATTCTATATGCTATATAGATTTAATAATTATCGCTTTGCTCAGTAACTAAAATGTACAATAGATGACTTAGACCTCCGTCGACCGTCCGTTCTCATCCGTGCGCGAAGCCTTCCGCTCGCGTCCCGGTATTCGGCCGGTAAGTGGCTGCGCCTGCGCCTGAGCTTGAGCTTGAGCTTGAGCTTGGGCTTGCATTTGTGCCTGCTGCTGGAGCATTTGTTGCTGCTGCATAATGTAAGCGGCCTGCGATTGCTGCACAAAGTTGGCATGGGTATAGGCCTGCATTCCCGGCGCGGCATACACATTGCTAGGCGTGGCTATGGCCGCCGTGGGCGGCATATTAAATCGCATCTTGGCCGCCGCCGCTGCATTGGCTGCAGCAGCAATGGCAGCTGCATTTTCCCTCGAGGCGCTGGAGGTGGTGGTGGACTGGAACGAAATGCTCATGCCGCTGTCCAAAGAGCCAACGCTGCCTCGTCGCTGAGGTTTCTCATTGCCAACTGGAAGAGGAGACGATTTGGAGTCAGTAAGGTCCAGTAAATACTAGTTTTTAACAGATTAAACATGCTTCTTGTATTTAACAAATTAAGAGATCACAGTGCTACACTTAAAATCAATTTATTCAGCAAACTCACATTGCTCGTGCATGTCGAGAAGGCTGTTGCTGAGCGCACTGCGCTTCAGCTGTTGCGAGGAGTCAGCGGAATTCGGAGCCTGCTCGCCGGCTGCCTGGGATCCCGGCTGATAGGGACACGGACAGACCTCCACATCGGCGACGCCACTGTCACGATTCTCCGCATTGCCCGGGGCACGATTGCGCGCCGACTTCTGACGCTCCAGCTCGGCCTCAATGCGCAGCGACTCCATCTCGTCCATCTCGCTAATGGACTCCTTGAGATCCTCGGCAAACTTGCAGCGATCGTGTTCGTTGCGGGCATTGAAGGTGATCAGGATCTTGCCGTCGACCTTCTGGGAGAGCTGAATGCAGAACGGATAGTTGGGCATGTCCAGCAGGGTGACAACGGTGCCGCACAGCGGGAAGCTGTTGCGGAACGTGTACGTCACGGAGGTCTTCTTTTTGCTAAAGATTTTGGTGATGACCAGCAGATCGTTGAACAGGAAGACCTCACGTTGATGGACACCAGGTCGTTCCTTCTTGTTCACGTCGGGAATCTCGTACAGACGGCAATAGCAGACGAGGCGGCGATGGGGCAGCGCCAAATTGGGCTTCTTGCCGACAATGGTGGCCTGGACCTTCATCACCTGGGTGACATGGTCGCTGCCCGGTTTGAATTCGTCGGACTTGACGCGATCGTAAATGCCCATCAGCATGTCCTTGTCGATGTCATGACAGTCGTCGATGCCACGCAAGTTCTTGATAAAGTCCTCGACGCGCATGCGACGCTCTGGCTTGAGATTGGGCGTGTGCAGATCCGTGTTCAGCATGATAATGGCAAAGGCCAAAACGAAGATCTGTAAAATCAAGGAAAAATAAATATTAGAGGGGAACTTTAGCTATAATAAACTAATAGACATACCGTATCAGATGATCTCAGTCGCCCCACAATGTCCGCATTGCATTCACAGTAGCGCTGCGAGAAGATCTCCATCAGGCGCTCAATCTTTTGTGCCTCGCCAGGCATGCGGAAGTAGGCCTGGAACTTTCGCAGAGCCACATCCACCTGGCGGCCGGACAAGTCTAATTCCATGGCAAAGCAACTCAGCACGGCCATGTTGAACTGGTTCTGCAGATTGCCCAGATACTCGCCGATCATCTGGCGCGACAAACCCTTCCGCGTGATGAGGAAACGGGCCACGCCCTGCGGTGTATTCTCCAGGAATCCTCGCCTGATCAGATACGTGATGCCTTTCTCCGGCTTTTTGTTGAACAGATTAAGGCCAACGCGATACTGCCTCTTGCGTATCGTCTCCGACATCTTGTAGTTCTGTGCCACTCCAGCGGCAGCGGCGGCAGCCTGCAATTGCTGCTGTTCGTGCTGCTGCTGCTCGTGCTGCTCGTACTGAGCGGCACTGGTGTGCGAGGAGATGGCATGGTCATCGGCGGGCGGTAATCCTCCAGCAGCTGTGGCTGCTGCCACGGCAGCCTGCATTTGTGCGGCATAAACACCGGCTCCTCCGGCGACTCCTCCCGAAACCACACCCGCTGAATCCGCCGAGTGCGTGGAGAACTGCTGCGAGCTATTCAAAGCTGTTCCCCTTTTCCAGGTGTGCGGTGAGTTGCTGCGATCCGAGCCCAAATCGCTGTTGAGGTTGCGTTCCGCCGAGGTGACACTCGAATCGGATCCCGAGCTCTGCACGGAGGTCAGGCTGCCGTTCTCGGCCGTCTTACAAAGGCCATTGGTTCGCAGCAACGAGGGAGGCGGCGGCGTTTGGCGTTGCAGCAGGAGCAACTGCGTCTGCTGTTGCGCCGTTATGGAGCTGGTGCGTTTGGGCACCTCGGGCGGCACCTTCTTGGTGCTGCCGCCGCCGGCGCTGCCTCCGCTGCCGCTGCCCGTGCTGCCGCTGCAACTGGGCGTGGGCGTGGTGCTGCCGCCCTTGGGCCGCATATATATCTGGGCCGCCGAATAGTAGGGCGTGTGCGGGGAGTGGCCGCTGGTGTTCACCCACGAGGCATTCAGCGAGGTGTCCGCCGAGCTGGCGTAGCTCAGATCGTGCGGCGATCCGTGGTAGCTGGTGTAGTAGGCAGCCGCCGTGGGCAGCGCCTGGGCATTGTAGTAATGCGGCTCGGCCGCGTGCAAAAGATTCACATGCGGATGGGAGGCCAGAGCGGAGGTGCTGACTGTCGAGCTGGAAATGGAGGCGGGGGAGGCTCCTGTAAAAGAGGAAAAGGTTAGTAAAATTATTAAGGAATAAAAAAATTGCACCCTCTCCTGAATGTTTAAAAAAACATTTTTTATTTAATCATTATTGCCTTGATAAGACCAACAACTTGTCTTGATTAGAGATCAAAGACCCCTCTTAACAGCCTAACATATCTAGTATTATTTTGATAAAACAAAGTTAAGACGCAAATTTGGTTTATGCCTGGTAAATTTGAACATTAAGAAAGAATGGTCTAAATAAAAAAAATGTTATAAAATGATTAAATATTAAATATAATTATTATATTTAATTTCACATCGTTTTGTTTGCACCTCAATATTTATTTAGGAACTTGTTTACTTTTAAATTTCAAATTAACCTTGTGACTTCCTTGAGATCATTAAACTCTTATTTGCTTTAAAAAGTCACCAAAAGGGTCACCCCAAGCAGATAAAGTAAGCCAATAACATAAAGTTAATTCGTGGAATTTTTAAGTACTTTGAGGTCAAACACTTTAAGAAGAACAAGAGAGAACGCTATAGTCGGGTTGGTGTCCCGACTATCTAATACCCGTCACTCAGCTAAAGGGAGTGCGAGGGAGATAGATATATAAATTTTGAATGCGTATAACTTTTTAATGAATGGTCCGATTTGAAAAATGTCTTCTACATTTCGATAGGTATAAATATACACAACAAAATTGCATTTATACTTATCGGAAATCTTTAAGGATGTGGGCGCAGGACCCATTTTAAAATCGTTAGTGGGCGATTGTGGGCGTTAGAGGGGGCGTGGCGCTCGGCTAAAATAAACTTGCGCTGCGTAGGAAGCCAAAGAATATGTGTGGGAAATCTCAACCTTCTAGCTTTTGTAGTTTCCGAGATCTCAGCGTTCATACAGACAGACAGACGGACAGACAGACGGACAGACGGACAGACGGACAGACGGACAGACGGACAGACGGACAGACGGACATGGCTAGATCGACTCGGCTAGTGACCCTGATCAAGAATATATATACTTTATGGGGTCGGAAACGCTTCCTTCTAGCTGTTACATACTTTTGCACGAATCTAGTATACCCTTTTACTCTACGAGTAACGGGTATAAAAATAACATTATTGCTAAATGGATACTTTTTAAAAAAACAAAATAATATTGTATAAGTAAATATCTGCATATTGAATGCCTGGACATGTAGTACATACATATTTGAATTAAATACAAAAACTTTATATTTCTGTCAAAACATATTAATTTGCATGAATTATTTTGAAAATATGTGAATCAAGTTTAAAAATATTAGACTCAATGCTACTCATATTTACTTTAAATATTTATTAAATCGTAGTGTTCAAATCAAAGTTTATAATATTTTAATTAAGTATAATTGTTAAGTGAAATTATTTTATACGTAAAATAAATAAAAACCGCATACGTCTACTTCTTCTTATCATTGTAATAAATATATTTAATTAAAATAAGCTTGCTAAGCGTGTTTATATTTATCACCTAAGCTAATGTAATTAAACTAGGAATTTTAATCTTTATTTTTCAAAACACCCCAAGCTGATGCAATTTTCGTCAATCTATGTGATATCCCGTCTGGGATTCCATTATCTTTACACTCACCTGACTGACTACGCGGTATGGGACTGCAGTCCAGCTGACGTCGCTCCCGCATGGAAAGCGATCGCGTGGGAGGCGTCCGCGAGAGGCCAGGTGAGGCTGCTCCCGCCGGACCCGCCATGATGGTGACACGTGGCTGCTGCTGCTGCTGTTGTTGCTGCTGCTGCTGGGCCGCCGCCAACTGTTGCTGCTGCTGCTCGGTGAGCTGAGATTCCGTGGCACTGCCGTAGGCCGAAGAGGAGGAAGCTCCCTCCTCCGCCAGGCCCAAACTACTGGCCGTCACCACCATCCTTCGGCTGAGGCGCTTCTCCGCCTTGGCCATTGCGGTGATCGAGGCGAACTTCTTGACCATCATGTAGTGACGGAAGGCGCGCTGAATAGTGACCGCTGCGTTGCGGGCCCGAACTCCGCCGTACTTGCGCTCCAGCAGCTCGATCTGTTTCTCCAGCAGATCTTGTGAGAGTTCGTAGCTAGATTGGGGTAGAAGAATGAGATATATATCCGGTAAGTATCTCTTGGGTATCCGGTGTGTTGGAGTGGTAAGAGCGCTCTGCTTTTGCTTGGTTGGAAATTTGCAAATAACTGACAAAAGTCTACGCCGGAGACCGAATGTTTTTTTCGCCCCGCCCGATAAGATAGCGCACGAGTACGAGAACGAGTACGAGTATCTTTGAAATACAATTCTCTGGCGTCGTCACTGTCGCCCCTCTGGGCTATCGACCTGATTAACATTCGCCCCTCGAATGGGGCGGCAATTTTATTATTGCTACAAGCAATCGTTTATTTCGATTGATACTCCGTCTGCAGACAGTTGAAATTAGTCAGCAGGGCCCTATAAAGTTACTACTATTCTGGGAAATTCCCTGAAATTGCAAACTTACATCCTAATTTCCTCCTAAGAATTTTCCAAGGCAGCTGCATAATAGTCCCCTCTCTTAATAATATTTGCCAGCACATCAGATGTTTTACTGCAGTAGGACAAATATTTACCTTAACGTCGCGCTGTCTTATCTAAGATACCACCTGTATATCCCAGCTAGCTGATGATAATTTTCAAGTCAAAGTCCGAACCCATTTGGCTGACGAATGGTCAATCCCACCAGGCACACTTTTACTTTTACAGATAACTAATTAGATAAGCGACGATGAGCTTCTGTTGCTACCCTTCAGCTTGATGGATTGTTTACACAAAAACTGATGAAATGCCTTAAGTAGGCAATTAATGTTCACAAAGAATCTGTCACTCTTAAAAAAAAGGAGTATCACTCGTAAGTTCAATGTTAGGCAAATTTAAGCACAGAAATCAAAACTAAGCATTGCCATTCGTTTTTTGTTTGTATACAACGCATTTTTCAGATAACGAATATTTTTTTAATCATGAGAATTCTTTCTTCTGATAAGAAATTGACTGTGAATAAGCTCAGGTGATGAATAATTTATTGCTGATTTTCTAGACATATAGCCAAGAACTGATAAATTCACATATCTGATTAAATAAATTAGATTGAAATAGCTAATCAACTTTGAAGTCAGTTTCCAGAAAAAGAATATTGAGGTATAAGCAATCTTTGTCTAAAAATAAAATTTTTATATTTTTAATACTGTTGCGGTTAACCATGATAAACAAAAAGGATGAGTTGTATTTAAGGAAAATTAGAAAACGGTATTTTAAAAATCTATCTGTAAATTAAAATTAATATTCTCAGCGTTGATCATCTAATATTATACAAATTTAAAACCATCTGTTTTTCATTACTTTATAGCTATGCCTCCCATAATCTCCTTCTAAAGTACACATTTTGATAGAACTTGCCCTCCAAACTACACATTGCGATAACGAATGCTTCCCGGAAATCTTCCTTTGGCCCCCTGAAAAGTATACACTTAAGACTGCACATAACATCCCGGCACACTCCCCCTAATCTTCCCTAAATGTCAACATCCCCTGACTCTCAGAAACACTTACGCTGACTGAGCTCGCGTTCGCTTGAGGACATCTCCGTTGTTCCGGATGGAGTTCTTCTTGTGCATATTCTGTTGCTGCTGCTGCTGCTGCTGGTGCTGCATGATCACACTGGTGGCTCCGGATCCCAGGCCAGTGCCCACTCCGCTGCCGGCGATGACCACCGCTCCGCCGTGACCATGATGATGGGCATGATGGCCGTGGCCGTGGAGCATGTGATGATGGTGATACTGGGCACCGCCGCCCGTCGCCGTCACCTGCATGTAGTGACCACCGGCGGAGTTCTGGTGCAAATGCTGCTGCTGGAGGTGCTGTTGCTGCTGCTGCTGATGGCACGTGGGATACTGCTGGATTTGGTAGACCATCTGGGGATGCTGTTGCGCAGGATAGTTGATGGCGGCCGAGGAGGAGCTGTGGGCGCCGGGGGCGTAGTGGTTCTGCAGGTAGACATAGCCGCCCACACTGCCGCCATCTGTGCAGGTGGAGGAGGCATTGGCGGATCCCGGCTGTTGCGCCCCAGCCAGTTCGTACTGGGTGGAACCGCTCCGCTCCAGGCTCTTCTGGGGAAAGCTGCAAGTGGAGGGAAAAAGAGGTGACTGGTTAATAAACTGTTGCTATCGGAAAGTCTAAAGAGTCTATTATATTTCCTACCCTCGAAAAATTGTATACATATTCGAAATAATATCAATATCGCTATCAACCAATCAATTGAAAGACAAGTATTGCTCTTGAATTAGCAATGATTGGTCTTTAATTAAAATTTGTTAGTTTATTTATAAATTGTTTTTTTATATTATTATTTATGACTATTTTGTGGAGATCTGCAATTTTTAATTAATATTTAATCTAATTTTGTTAGAGTATTTTTTAAATCGTTTTATTTATTTATATTTATGACTATTTATTTTATCAAAATGTGAAATATTTATAGAAATTGTCATAATTTAAAGTAGGCCTTCCAAATTTCATATAAATAATGGCTTCTCTCAGGAATTTCCAATTTTGATATCAATATCATGACCAAGCCTTGTTTTTTGTTTATCTAATGTAGAAGATAAGAGAACTTTCGTTTTCTGGGTCAGGCAAAGGGGTTCCTACCTTTCGCCAATTATAAAACCCGATATGCAAATGATCATGTTGAAGAGAATATCACAAAACGCTCAAGATTTATGCACTAGGCGGTGGTGTGGTGTGGTCTTTTTTCAGAGACCCATTTGAGGCACAGTTATATAGACTGAGAGAATCACAAGATCGCCGCTAGATTGTTAATTAATACGCGACTCGCGATCGGTTTACAATGATATTCAAATTAAATGTCGGTCGGTTGGGGAGGAAGCACTAAAAACCGGCGGAAGACTATATATATATGGATATTGTGGGATATAACGTCCGATCCCGGCGATGTTCGCGTTTGAACTAAACCGAGCATTCGACGACCGCTCGACAAGGTGATCGACGATCCACAAGAAGAACCAAACTGCGCAAGCGCGTCGGCGGCGGACCCTCTGTCTCTTTCACTCTCTTTCTACCCTTCTCACTTCCTCCAGAAACGTGTTTCGCATGGCTCATTAAATTCGTGTGCGTGTGAGTTATCGACCCACACATATACGATGAATCCCACACAAAATGCATCTGTTTTCTTTGGCCCTCGTCGGGTTACCCGAAAAAAAAGAACAATTGTACTACCCCTAACACAAAGAAAGCGGATAAAATATATAGAAATCCTAAGCGTAAAAGGATCCATTATTGAAAAGAGATAGAAGGACAGGTAGAATGGAGGATAGAGATAAAGAGAGAAGTGCCATATGTTGCGAGGAAAGTGAAGGAAATGATTAGCCCACGATGACAAACTTATTGATCGGCACAGGGACTCTCGACAATTGGGGGGTTAATAGAGGAGATTTTTGGCAGTGATATATCTGGGAGGGTGACTTTTCTTAGGGATAGATTGCAGAAAAAGCAACAGATGAAAGGACTAAAAAAAAATATAATTATAAAAAATATAATTAACAAAAAAGAGAAATAAGAGATGGAAGGACATATACTGAATGTATAATTTTGGGAATGTACAGTATTTTAAGATTTATTGTAGAATAAAGTCAATAAGTTATTTAGTTTTTAAGCTTTTTGGAACTATAATATACGACTTTAAAAAAATTCATATCCTTTTCCATTTGTTATGCCTTAAAAATAGATTTATAAAATCTTTTCCAACCCCATAGGACATCGCTCTCTTGTTAATCTCTCCACCTTAACACTTAATTGATTTTCCCTTAGCTAAAAGACGAGATAGATTACCCTGAAATCATAATTCGATTTGCTAGAAGAACCCGAAATTCAGATAATTCATTATGTACGTATGCAATTTGAATGACTACCAGAAATCTTCTCGCAGCGGGACCAACCCAGAATATCGGCATTCCAAAACATTCGAGGGCAGCTGCATATTTGCACCTATTGAAAAAAGCAAAAACAGGATCAGCAGGATTGCCGAAGGATAACGAAAACAGAAAATTGAAAGGGGCATCCTTGTTGCCTATTCTTTTTTCCACTCTTTTTGGCCAGTTTTCCAGCTGCACCTGGCGTGGCTTTGTTTGGGTTTCTTCAACATTTTCGAAAGGACAACAACGGCAGGTAGTTTTGCCTGTTATTGTAGCCACTTCTCCTCCTCGCATCCCTCTGATTTTTTAAGAGTCCTGCTTGCGAGAAGGAAAAACATCTGCCACACGTCGCCCGAATTGTTTGCCGTTGCACGTTGCACATGTTGGGGCTTCAATTTTCAAGTCCGTCCGTCTGTTTGACCATCCGAAAGCAGGCAAGTATCTGTGTATCTGTATCTGAGTATCTCGTATCTCGTTTCATGTATCTTGTATCTCAGCTGACACTTGGCCGTCGACGCTCGCGAGCCAAAACTGCAGCGGACTTCCTCCTGTTTTCGTATGCAACAAGTGTCCAAATCGGTTGACGTGACCCAACCGCCGATGGCCTACTCGCCGTAATTATTATTGATTTTACATTAGATTTCTCGGGTTTTTTATGTGCATTTTGAAAGGGGGCTTAACGCTTATGGAGTGTGCCACAAGCGGGCCAGACACTTGGGGTTGGGGGTTAGGGGGCTGGGAAAAACTACAAACAGACCGCTGTCTCGCATTCAATGTATTTCCATGAATATCAACATCAATATTAAAAGCTTATTAGGCGCTCGAGTCCCGGATTCGTCGGCGGGCTTCGCTTCTTCCCATCGTATCCTCCTCCAAACGATTGGCTTCCAATCGATAACGATTCCTTTCGAAGGGCGATCCCTTGTTTTGCAATAGAAACGCCAGAGGAATACCCAGAACCATTAGGACAACGATGGCGTAGATTATGAGGAAATACGTGAGATCGAAAGACTTGAACTGTTCAACCTTTTGCAGGTTGTGCAGAATAGTTGGTTCCATACTGCTTTTTAGGTTTTTTCGTTCAACAATGCAAGTGACAAAAAACGAATTTTAACAAATTTTTTGCCAAAACTAACTAGAAATTGACATTAAGTTCAAGAAGAAATGATTCTTAAAGTTTTGTAATGGCTGGTTTTACTTGTTTATTATAAACAGCATCAAGTTTCCCATGTTATTTTAGAAAATACATTTATTTTACTATTTTTTAATGAACCTATTTTGTTTTATTTGATTTTCACTTAATTTTTACCCTTCCTTAAACCGATTTCATATTTTTTTACCTGTGGAATGCATGTATTTTACGTTTATCTATTTACATAAGATTTACGCCTCAAGATATGCTACATTTTATGCTATGTAAAATGACCAAGCTTATGATCTTAGCGTCCACATAAAATCCACATCTCAATTTAGACAAGTTTCAAACCAAACCTGAGTTTATATTATAAATACCAGTATTAAATTTAAAGGTTTTCCTAGAACTTTTGATTGTTATAATAATTTTTATTTGTACAATCAATTGTAAGCAAATTCCTTTCCCTTGAAGTTAAACGGATATTTAGGAATTTAACAAAATTCCAAGACTCAAGCATCCCGCAATAAATATTTACAGTTCACTCCGATACCCTGCGTATTAATAAATAAGTGAGTGGGGGTTTATCTTTTGCTGGCTGGGCCAAGAATAGTCAGCCCATAAAACGGCTGCAGGCCCAAGAACAATGTCGGGGTCCCATAAAGATAACGGATAATAACGAATGGGCGCGATAAGCGGAGCACTTAAAACAATTATTATTAAGGTTTTTTTTTAGAAAGTTAAGAAACAATGTTGAAAGCAAAAAGTATATAATATAAGCATTTAAGCAAATATTTAAAGTACCCCACTGTGTAGGTTTCCTAAAATTAGTTAATAAATAATCCAAAATAACTGCCTTTTAGAAACCATATTTTAAAATTGTTAAACAATTTTAAATAGGTTTACAGATGATTTCTAGCATATATTAATATCTCAAAAATATTTTCCTATATACAATTACAATCCAACTAATTACAAAATTAAATATATATTCAAATCGTGATAGCAATAAACCTTTTTTACATATTTATATTCAGATTTTTGATTTCTTTACAAAATTACGGCATAGTTTGCAAACAAGTTTTTTCCTACATTCAATTTTACAAAAAATTAAATGCATTTATCATACGCTTTTTCTCTAAGTGCCTCTGCCCAGCTGGATCGAAATCGGAATTCGGATCTCGCGGCGTGGCGCTTGCTTACCTGACAGCCGTCACATGGTGCGAGGTGTGCGTCTGGGTCTCCTTGTGCCGGGTGGACAGGCTGACCACGGTGACGTGCCTGGTGGCGGTGCGCACCACCCGCCGCACTCGGCTCCGCCCATCGCCCACGACCACCACAATGGGCGGTGGCCTCTTCTCGCTGTCGCTGTCGCAATATTGCAGAAAGGACTCACTTCCACCCAGATCCGAGTTGCTCGAGTGGATGTGGTGGTTGTTGTGGTTGTGATGATGGTGTCCTTGCGAGCGGGACGAGGAGTTGGAGGACAGGGGCGCCGGAACGGGCAGCTGTTGGCGGCGGGACTTGTGGTTGTCACACCTGGACATTGTGGTTTCGGCTACTCTTCATACGTTTCGGGGGGTCAAGAGGAGCGGGGCGTTGTCTTTGACTTTCGCCTTCACCGTCATGCAATTGTATTTTTATTATTATTATTGGAATTTCCCCTTTTGTGTTAGCTATTCTTTTCGCTTTGTTTGGTTATGGTTACTTTCGATTATTCATTTGCAAATTGATTTGTTTTCTTTGTCGTTTCGATGTTGGATTTTTTGATTGGGTTTATTGATTTATTTACGAGCAGCTTCGCATCATTCTTTGCCATTTTATCTTTGGTTTAGTTTTGGAATTCCATGTGTCGCGTAGCGCGGCTACATTCTTTTTGTTTCGTTTTATTTCTATTTTTGTCACAATTCAGAGTCAGCGTTGTGGATAGAGCCTAAGATAAAGCATTTTGTTCGATAATAATTGCAATTTGTTCACCGTGACATTTCCTTTAGCCAAAGCCAAGCCACAATTTTATTGTTCACGTATATTGCGTATACGCCCCGTGTGGAGCGAGCGTTTCGGAACGTCAACTATTGAGAATGCCCTTCAAAAAGCGCGCTTGTCGTAAAAACAATTCATAGAATACGGTTTATGACTGGCAATTGACGGGGTTAGAAAGCCAGTGTGACAGAGAGAAAATGAGAAAAGGAGAGCAGCAGCAGAGAATTCACAGATCATTCTGAGCTTACTTTTTTGGAAAACATTTCAAGACTGTTAAATACCCAAGAAAATAAATTTTGAAAATGTGCTTTTTTTTCTAGCACACCAACAACTTTATTTCAACTGCACTGATTCACCTTTTGCACATGAATCACTTGTCAAGTAAGGATAGTTATGGAATTAATTAAGCTGACATATATGGGTCGTTGTGGATTTTAGTTAGATGTCGAAACATTTTAATTGGAAGCAATTTCAAATTCCAACTAAGTCAGCAGCTATTTAAATGTTCAATTTGGTAAATATGTCTCATTAGATACACGAGGTATGTTAGAAGCATCAATCATTGAAACCAGTGATCTTTCAAAGTTTAAAATGTAGATCTTAATTTAAAGATTAGCCGTTCGACTATATTTATGTATATATATAGGATATTATCTAAGTTTAGATAAAATGGGAATCGCTTTTACTTGAAATTAAATATAATTTTATAAAAAGAAAAATATAACGATAAGCTGGGCTTCTTTGGGTATAAAAGTACTATCATCTTGGAGGACTTATAGCCCATCATACCCCACATATTGCTTTAGGCACTGGGTGGTGCAGAATGACACTTGCAAAAACAGAACCGTTTTTGTTTATTAAAGCCTCAATGAGAGAGTCGCAGTTTGCAATCGCATTCAATCAACTTTGCGGCTGTTCTGCTTTTTGGGTCAGCGTCGATTGCCGATCCGTTGATCGTCGGTCGCAAGTAAAAGTCGCAAGTTGTCAACTGCAGACTAGAAAAAATGAATGAGGAAAAAAGCGAAACAGCTAAACAGCAGAGAGAGTGGAAGCCCGGGACTGGCGAATAAACAATATTCAAATTGAATATGTCAGACACGCAGACATCGGGCATAACAACATCGATTTGGCACCGAAGCAGACAGGTATATATATTCCGATATATTCCGAAATGATCCAGACACACATGAGACCTCGAAAACGTGCCTTGGGAAAGTGCGATCTGGCAGTGGGCCTAGGTTTTTGTTTTTTTTATTTTTACTAGAAACAATCACCCACGATCTGATTAGCTGATTAGCAATCTACTGACCTGATCCACTTTGCACACAAAGGCAAAGGCCGCGTGATCATAAATCATATGAAAATTTATGTGCAAAGTGCGTGAGAATTCGCACCGAAAACAATGCATAGAAAGGGAAATATACAAAAATACAAACATATAAAAAGTGTTATTGTCCCAAGATCAAGATCTCTATATGGCTATAAATATGTATGTATGGAAATCGCGGCTAAAAAGCCCCCACACTTTCTTTCTTCTTTTAATATATTTTGTCGTAAAGTTCAAGAACCTTTTTCGAGAGCCTCAAGAGCTTGAAAACGATCCCAAGACATCTCTGTTACAATTGTGACAACACTTGCGACTGTCTCTGGTTTTTGGTTTCTGTTTCGTCATAACCATATGTACGTATGCTATATATGCCATCCATAAGAACCGAATGAATCGGGTAAAAAGCTGTTCAAACAAACGAATTTCGCTTAATCTCACGACTCACGGGGCCCAGCCTTGGAACAAGTCATGGAATTATTGGCCAAAACAAGTCGCCTACTGCCAATATGCGAGAATATAAACGCTTCAGGGGAGTTCTCAATCACAATCGCTTAGAATGCTGCCGGAGCCCACTCACAAAATACGAACAAAATACAGAAAAAAACATAAAAAATACTAATCTCAAGCGCACAGCTCGAAAAGAACAACTGAATGCTAAAAGCTGAATATTTGTGTTATTTAGCAACTATTAGTGTTTGTGGCTTTTCTAGTTGTTTCTGCTGCCGCTGCTGTGTTGCCAGTGACTAGAACAGTTTCAACTTGTTTTTCCTTCTATTTTTTTGTTTTTATTATTCTGTGTTTTTTGTCTGCTTCTGAGAAACTTTAGTTTGTAATTGCAATTTTGTCGAACAAGTTTTTCGGTGTTTTAAAGTTTATAAGAAAATTCTGTTGTTTTTCTGGTTCACTTTAAATTACAGTGGTTTTTGGTTAATTAGCGAATTACGGGTAATTTTTTTCAAAGAACTTAGTAGTAAAGTTTTGGGTGTTTTTTTTTTAATTTTCTTCTTTCAAGGGTAAAAACTGAACAGAAATTTTCATTTAGTTATAGACAGAAATTAATCACAAAATTAAATTTTTTTGAATACACTTTGTATACATTCATAAAATGCATTAAGTCGTAGTTTTTATTATGGTAGTTATTTCGACTAATTCTCAAATGTTCATAATGAAACGAAGTACATAGCGTAAATTTTAAAATATCATTTAAAAATACTAAAAAATATAATTGTCAGAGATTCAGGTTCCATTACAATCAATGTTCTTTTTCATCTGTCTCGTAGATCAATAAAACCTAATAAAGAATATAAAATAACGTTCTGCTGTCTTTGTTTTTGGTGTATTGTCGCTATTAATTTTAATTGTATTCCGAAGTTGAGTTTCGAGAGCGATCACTGTGTATAGTATATGCTATATGGTCAGAGCTTTGGGGCTCTGATGGCTATATCTAAAGCTGCATCCGCTCTAGAGCACGACATAAGCATCGGCTAAGGTTGCTATAGTTGCAGCTTTTGTTGCAGATAGAGCTGCCTTTGCTTTACAGGTGTTCCACTGCACGAGCAGCAAAAGCAGCAAAAGCGGCGAATGCAGGTAGGAGAAACAGCAGCGACGGCAGCCACAATCAGTTGCAAAGCTGTTTTCTTGCTTGTGTTGTATAATTATTTAATTTATAATTATTTGTTGTGCTCTTCTCTCTCGCTCTCACACAAATACTTGGAAACAAGCAGCGGAGTTCGATGCAGATAGAAAAAACTAGTCCCCAATTTAGTAAAAGAAATTAAATATTTTTATATTGATCACCAATAAATCGAACATTATATTTCCATGACCATAATAAAGGTTTAACATTTTCCACTAATCTATAAATTTGCCTTTTTAGATTTAAATGTAACAAAATTTAAAACGATTTAATATATTAGGTAAACCATTTTTAATATAGTTTTTTTCCCGGTGTTTGAGGGTAGGGTTAGGGGAAGTGGGCGGGGAGGGAGGCGGAAGAAGAGGAAGGGGGAGGGACAGCCCGTGCTCAATGCTTTTTATTCACTTTCGTGTCATTAGTAACGGCGCACGTAACAAAAAGCACGAATATACTCCCTCCATCTTTCTCTCTCGTTCCAGCCGTTCTCTCCCTCTCTTTTTCCTATCTGTCTCCGTTTTCTCTCCCAGCGGAAGAGGAAGTGGAAACACAATATGCAACAAACATCGAATGCGGCGACGCAGCGTAATTGGGTGGCAAGCGATTATACAAGCCTGGCCGAAAGGCAAAGCGAAAAAGCCAACAACTGCAGCCAAAGAGCAAACGTCACACAGCAAACTCAAAACGCAAGCTCAAAATCAAAAGCAAAGTGATTCAAAAATCCAAAGGCAGCGAAAACGTACTGGAAAATGCATCACCGTTGATTTTTTTATTTTAACGGGCGAAGAGAGTGAGCAAAAAAGAGAGAGCTCAAAGATTGATACCACTTTTTTTGGATCAACGGCTTTTGGCTTTCCAAGCTTTGTTTACCTTTCTGAATCAGCTGATTAAGACAATAAAATATCAAAAACACAACGATTTTAAGAAATACCCGATAACATTTATAAAAAATATTTTGAATTAAAAATTATTGATTAAAATTAGTAAGTTTGGTATAAAAACAAAAAAAAAATGGTTGGAATGGCAAAATATAGTTTTAAAGAAGGTTTATTTTTCTCTCTCTTTCTGTATCTAAAAATTGTAACATTTTAGTTTTTAGCTTTCAACTGATACATAAGGATCCTGGACACAAAATGAAGAATCGATGGCTTCTTTGCTTCCGAACAACATTTTCATTGTTCTCAATGTAAAGTGAGATACGGTGATAAGTTCTGACTGCTTTTAATGTATCTTTATGAACCATTTAAATCGCTTGAAGTGTTTACGAGTGTTGCATTTTAAGTGCCAACAGGCCAAACAAAAGGTGATTCAAAAAGTAAACCCCTTTACACCTGGCCTTATGCTAAATCGGTGAATCAGCAATTTTGGCGGTCAATTCGGGCAGATATTTCCAGGGAATGCCTGAAAATTTTTTCGACTTTGAAAAAAAAAACAGCGCCCCCAAGCAATTTCTATGAATTCAATTACAAAATAATAGAAATTTCCAGTTGGATCCACACATGAAAAATACAAAAAACACACGCGATTTATGTGTTGTTTGTTTCGGGTTTTTTTTTCTTCTGTTTTTTGTTTTTGGTGTGTTTGCCGAAACGTAACGGGGCAGTGGCCGTGGATCCCGCTCTTTCCACCGATCCCGCTCTCTAGCCCCGTCTCTTTCGCTCCCGCTACTGTGTTTTATTTTATTTTATATTTTTTTGCTGTTGGCGGCACTATTGTTTTTGTGATACACTCGACGCTTGGAGAAAGGCGATTTTCTCTTTAATTATATTTTATTTTTTTTACAACTAAAATTGTGGCTTGTTTCCGTTTTGTTTTATTGTGCTTTATTTGATTTATTTCGGTGGCTTGGCGGTGACACAACGATGTCAAATTAATAAACAAATAGCTATGCGTGTAGGAAATTTGGCAATTTTCGAGGTTTTTGTTTAAACCTTTTTTTTCTTTATTTGATTTGTTATCTTTTCATTTAGCACTCACATACACACTTTAATTTGCATTGAATTCATAAAAAATTCAATTTCGAAATTTCGTTATATTTTTGGGTTTGCCAAAAAAAGCGTTAATTAAACAATATATTCGGAATATATTGAAACACACACGATCGGCGACTGCGACGCGACGCGGGCAGCGCTGCAAACTGCGACTGCGAAAGGTGTGTAGCCAGCGGAAAAACGAAAAACGGCGAGCAGAGCGACGTGTGTGCTGCCTCCACGAAGCTTTGAAAGTATCTGAGTATCTGAGCCACAAAACAAACTGCTGCGAGTATCTCGAAATGGAGGGAAGAGAGCGAGAGAGAGTGGGAGAGAGTGCAGGTGTATGGGTGAGAGCAGCTTGTATTTGTATTGCCTATTGGCCAAGTTTGTGGGCTACTTAAAAGCACTGGCTAATATTGTTGTTATGCTTAATACTAAGGGTACTAAGCTGTTATTTTCCACTTGATCTGTTTCAAAGATCAGAAAACGGAAAAATAAAACATACAACAGGATTAAGTTTATCCAAAAATTTAATAAGCTGGCTCATTACTGTTATTATTTGGTATAACGATGAAGTACCAAGCTGTCATTTTCCACTTGATCTGTTTCACAGATCGAAAACGTAAAAAAGATTACTTTATCCTTGGACCAAAAATATAAGAAGTTCAATGATGCCATGCTTATATTTTATACTTCTCATTTTTATCTCTCTCTGATTTAAAGAATAAAAAAAATATAATTTTAAATTTACGGTTTTAAATAATTCGTACCTCCTATTTTTAATAATGTAATATATTACACATATTTTAGTTAGTCTGAGAGTAATATAAAATAGGAAAAACACCATGCTTAGTATAAAAAAAGGAATATATCTTCTGAAACAAAGTACTTACAATACTTATCTAAATATGAATTTTAAGCAGTCGCACACCTGTGCATTTACCTGCAGCTAGCTCTCTCCTACATATTTATAAGCGTTGACGTGTGCTGTCACAGTGGGTCTAATTGTCATTATATAACCCACCATATAACCCACCGTTAAAGTGCAGCAGCTACTAGAAAGTCAACCGCTCAATTATCCTCATTATTTGCATTTTAAAGCGAACGAAAATGAACTCGATTCAGATTTAAAACGCTTTAAAAAGCCTCCAACGAGGGAGCTCTCGAGCGTTGTGTGTTTTTCCCACTTGACTCCATTGTCAAATTGGGTAATTGCAAAACAGATCCGAAAATACGCACACACATAAATCGACAAACCGTCGTAAAGAGGTGTAAATTTGTATGCAAACGACCGAATCTCACACACTTACAAAAATCCGCTTCCAAGCCAAACTCAAAATTGAAAAGAAATACAAAGAGCGCAAAGCTCGGCTCTCGGAGAATGGAGCAAAACAGCTGCTGCAAGTGAGTGCAGGTGAGCGCGAAAAAATGAGAGGGAGAGCGAGTGGGAGACCCTGCATTAAAAGCGTGTGCTGTGCCAAAAACAAAATATAGTCTTCAGTTTATAGGATCGAAGATTTAGCACTCTTAAATAAATGATCAACAGAATATAAAGCCTATACAAATTGAAAATACTTGTTCTTCTATAAAAACTTGCAGTTCTCATCTTCAATTTATTTTTTGTATAATGTATAATGTATAAAAATTCAATATATCCGTCAGGTATTATTATTATTAGGAAACCCATTATATTAACCTCAAAAATTAAATTTATAAAATATAAAAATTTAATATGTAGACTTATGCAGCGATATAGACAAAGTGCAAGGGCTTTAAAGATCCTTGACCCTTGACCTAAATCGTGTGGAACCATTAAGTAATTCAAAAATATATATTTATTACAACATTTTTTAGATAAGCAACCCTAAAAGGGATCGCATACCAATGCCACCCCAGAACGTGACACAATTTCGACCAAAAAATGATAATACCCCCGAGTCGAGGGTATATCGATTGTGGCTGCGCTCGCAGTCGAACTGTAAGCTGGGCTTACGTTACGCTCAGGTGACTCACGAACCGAGCGAACCGCACTAAACGAGCGCTGAAGGGCGAGCGGGGGCGCTTCACTGGCGATGTTTTTGTTGTTTCATTTTTATTGTTTTTACTGCTGACGTCTACATGTGCCATATGGAGAGGCATGTGCGCGATAGTGTGCGGCATTACGGCCTGTTAGTTTACTTGGTAGTTGGTAGTGGGTCCCTGGTAGTTGGTAGTTAGTCGCTTGCGGCGGCCCGCTAACAAAATGGGCAGCGTAATGCCTCACTGGCTTCACTCCGCTCCGCTCAGCGGCTGAGCCAAGCGTTAAGCCCGATGACTGTATGGCCATCCAAGTATCCGAGTATCCGAGTATCTGAGTATCTGTGTGCGTTTCAGACAACAAACCATTTATATCCGGACCTGCGGCCTGTTTTGACTTTTCATTGAAACCTGCTGCTCCACAGAAAACAATTGTTGTACGCTTTTAACGACCTATTTTAAGGCTTTTTTATTTCAGGAAAAGCTAGATCTTAAAAGTCAACCAACAAGGCAATAACTATAAAATACATTTTACTAAAAATCATCGGCGAATATTTAAATAAATATTAGAGGAACCAGATATATTGACTATAAAAATAATTTACAAATTTTATTTCAATAATTTTAACTTGTTCTACACAAATATTTTATACAAAAATTTGTATACCTTCATCTCAAACTTCAACAAATTAGTTTTTTAAATATTCTTTAAACTTTACTATTGCAGATCTTCACTTTTTTTTTAGTTTTAAAATAAAAAGTACAAAAACCGTACAATAAATATATTCGTTTCGTCATACACAAAATATATATTTGTTATAACTCGAAATTTAACTTTGATTTGATAATATCAAAACAAAAATGACCCCGTTTTTATCTCTCTGTAATGCGGACGCTGTCATAGCTGCGGCATCGTTAAAACTCGGGTCGTAAACATATGCACACATAAAACCAAAACTTTTGCCACAGTTGTTCCCTGTACAGGCAGCCCCCTCAACCTCATCTCGGCCCAAAAGCTAGCTGATATTAACGCATTAGGTACAAGGTACACAAACCCATTTGCCATACTTGTCTGGGCCGAGTCTCAGCTGTTATGAAACAATAAACAGCCGTCAACGATGATGACAGCCCCCAAGAAACAACAAAAGCCCAGTGCGGCGAGGGTTGGCCAAGGTATTTTAATTAATCCGCAGCCATCAGCAGGGGTAGCAATACCTGATGGAGGGAATCTTTAATTAGACGGTAATTTATTTTCTTTGTGAAGCCATCTTACAAAGTGACGCTTTGGAACAGACAATGGGGTATGTATAAAGCTAACAGGTGACTTTAAAGGAAATTAGTTGATTTAATTTATTCCCAGAGCTCATACAAAAGCCCCTTAGTAATCATCATTATATGAATCATAATAAATAGTTTTGAAAACTGAATTAAATAGATATAAAATGCTGAGAATGTATATTTAATAGGCTCCTTATTTTGGAACCCTAACATATTATTTCTAAAAAATTAGAATTTCCCATTAAATGTCTAAACATTTCTCTGCCAACCAACTCTTTAAACTCCCCACTGCCTTAGTGTATCTCACATATGAAACGCATTTTATATTTCATTAGTAAACATCGCGAAAGCTCTGTCGTGTGTAGTTACTAACTATGCGATTACCACGTTTGCCCCCCACTAAAACCCCCATTTCCCAGCCGTTGTCTTCGCTCGCCTGACCTTAGGCATTTTGAACCCAATTTGTAAACAGACGAAGGGCGGGCAGATGGGAAAATGAGGAACCTGAACAACAGACCTTCAGTCCGCCCCGAAAACAGAAAACCCAGCAAAACGATTGCAAGAGCTTAGGGCCCCCTCTCGATCCCCGATCCCCGGAATACCCCTCTACTTTAATATATATATATAGTATAGCTAACCGATTCCTACCTTCAACTTGCTGCTGGCGGGGCCATTGAATTGCTCATTCGGTCATGGCTACACGGCTTACCTACTGCCTATGCTATATTACTATACCACTACTGTACGCCGGCTTTTGGGCTCATTAGAAAGTGAACGCTGCTGGGAGACAAAATGCGAGACAATGGGCTTCGATGGTCTCTGAGTCTCTGGAGCGCGGCTAATGAAGCCCGACAGGGTAGATATCGGGCAAGGGATCGGATCACGATCACGATCACGATCACATCACAATCGAGATTCCCTCGCCCCTGTCATTAGGGCATTTCTCTATACCCTCGCAAGGTGGTACTTAAAGTTAAGACCTATCACTACTGGTTTCACTTTCACAGATTTTTGCTATAATTCGCTTCCAAGAAATCTTACAACTGGACCGAATGTGTCTTGCTTTATCAGTCAAATCAATGAAAGTTGTGTAATTATTAAAGAAAAAATTAAATATAATCAATTTTTGCAGAAATCATAACTTGGTTGATTTATAAAATATTAATATGAAAGTTTCTTGTTTACTTTATTTTGAAATTTAAAGGGATCCTATCCAAGATAATGTTTAAGATCGAACTGCAACATTAGATCAAAAGTAAAACCTAGATATTTTCAAGATAGACCTAAAGAAAACTTTCTAGTAATTTGTATAATAATTTCAAAATCATTTAATTAAAATCGAAATTACAAAAGAAATCACACCTTCCGTAGAAATTATCAATCTACAAGAGTATACCAATCTTCGATGTCAAAAATTAACCAAAGCTTTTTTTGTGTTTTCATTCAATTAAATCAAAAGTAAAGCGCACGAAGATGAGCCAGTGACGGATGATGAGATACAAATGAAAATGTCGAAAGAAAGAAAACATGAAAGAGCAACACTGCTGAGGAAAAAGGGGTTGCGGTGCTGTGCGAGATACAAAAGATACAACAAAATTATGTTAGTGGGAAATTTTTGTGGTTTCATCAAGTACAAGTACGAGTACTCGCACTCATTGGAATCGGAATCGCCGAGACTTCACTTTCACTTGCACTTCGCCTTGCCCACCGCGCTTCACTTGTTGTGGTGCTGGGACCATGAATGAAAAAAAAATAAAAAAAATATACTCCCACCACCCCTTTTTCCCCTTTCGCTGGACAGCCCCCCAGTGGTTAAATTTTTTTTTATTTTTGTGGAGCTGCTTCCATACCGCCACTGGCGCCTTCATCAATCAACGAGCGGCGGCTCTGAATCGCTCGATGCTCAAGTGGCACATTGGGAAAGTTCGCCCACAAGGGTTCTGCGGTGCTCGTTAGGCTCTAAATCACGTATCACACGCCCACAAAAGCCAACCACCCTCACTCCGTCCACTACAACAGCAGAGAGAAAATAATGTAGCCAAAATGAAATAATATTCCATATACGAGAAATAATGGCATCTTATTTATTTTTATAAAGAACAAACTATTAGATTACTTTATTAAGTGTGACCCTGCTTCGAAAAACAAGGTCAAAAATGGGTTATTTAAGATTTCCAAACTAATATCACACTTTCAACCTAAAAGCTTTAAAGTTATATATTTCATTCAAAATCACTTTGTTTTCTGAAGAACTGTGTATTTTCCTCCGTGTAGGTGTCTGTTTATGATTACCGCTCTCGTGCCTTTTCCACCGATTTTAATTTTGAATTTTTCATTGGAAAATTCATGTTTACAAGCGATTAGCAGCTTATTATTATTACTTTTCGTCTGCCTCTCTGCCAATTGAAAATCAATTTCTCAATTTTTCTTTTGTTTTCTCGCACTCCTCTCCATGCCGCCCTTCTGTTGGCTCATCTTGATGTTGTTTGGCGCTGAAATCGCCTGGAGAAAGACAAATCTCGAGAGCTTTACATAATCCAAACTAACACAAATGGTCATCATTATGCGAAATTCATTTGTTCATTTACTATTTTTGGTTGGTCAGTGAATGTTTCGCTGCCTTTCTTCTGATTCTCTTGTATTCTATTTGACTTGATTGTTTGTTGCCTTTTTTGAACAGAAGCTAATGAACTTGAAAGAGTCTTCAAATAGTGAAAAGACTTGTGTTGAGTAATTCAGGTAGAAGACGAGATTCATAATTGTTGGGCCGTGGTTGATTGTAATTATATAATTTGTCTTTTTGATGAGTCTATTAAAGTGTCAGTAGGGGAAAAGGCAACCAAGCGGCTTGCTAAATTAGGTTTAAAATTAATTAAAGGGGAGGGGATTTATTTTTCGAATGGTTGAATTTCTCCGCAATGTAATGTATTTCCCCTTTTAATAAAATTTAGGATTAAATACAAAATATTTTTAACAACTTTTAATGATCTATAGTAAATTTTTTGAAGTATTTCATCTAAGTTGATCACTTGTACAAATTCTCAATAATTACATAAGTGATCACTTGATATGTTGCTTGCTTATAACTCAATACCTCAACCAAAGATCTCATTTCTCATATGTATAACAAGTAATTATGTACACATTGGTATATCTCTTGATTCATGGGTCAATGGCTTCCTACTGATCGCTCGACTTCACCAGGTAGCCGTGCTGCCTTTCTTAAACCCTTTTAGGGTAAGTCTGATTATTTCTATAGAAATTGCAGTGGCAGGCTGCATTTCGTCAGCTTCAATTCAATGCAAATTACACAGCCAACTGAAAACAACAATGCGTCTGCGTCCGAGTCTGAAATTGCTGCTGAATTGGGCAACAACAGCAAGCAACAAAACGAAACAAAAGAAACAACAAGGGAAATCTAAGCAAGACAAAAACACTTTTCAGTTGGTTCTTAGCTTTGCTTACACTGCAAAAAAATAGTTATTGATTTCTATGTTTTTTATGAATAACAAAATCTAAAACCATCATTACTGGAAATAATAATTTTAATATTTAGAAATTTATTTGACAGATTACAAATGACTTAAAATTTATTTTATTATTTTTAATATTATATTAACACTTTAAGTAACTCCCCATATAAACGTAAAATCGTTAGCGCTAATTGTAATCTTATTGTGCATGCTAACTCTGATAAACTGGGAGTGCCTGTGTAGAAAGGGGCGTGGCGCTGGGGGGCGGTAGGTGGGCATTCAAGAAGCGAGTAGCAACTGACTAAAAAGCCGGCTCCAAGAAATTTGGCTCATACATAACTAGGACGACGACGACGAACAACAACTGCTGCAAGAACTGGTTAACTTGGCTGTTTGGTGTGTGCCAACCGGCAACCGGCAACTTTCCGCCACTCCCCCTTGATACCCCCGCCCCATCCAGTGATTTCCCCTCCCCCCGCCCTCTGCCGCCCACATGCATGACGTCAACTTCCCCAACTGGTTTCGCACTTTAATTTAGATGCTTTCATGCGGCGATGCTCACCGGGTTTTTGATTTCGGGCATGCAGCACACCTCATCTGAATTTATTTGCTTTTTTGCATTAGGCCTACAAACCCAGAAGCCTATAAAAATGGTGATGGCGAAGGAGGGGGCTTAAGAGAGCCTGAGGATCCAGTTGAAACGGGAAGTAATCGATTTAATTTCACATCTACATACGGAAAAATGCAGATCGCTTTTAAGTTTGTGTTAACATGGGATGAATTTCACATCCAATTTGCATTGCATTTATGAATAATCTTAGATACTTGTTAAAATTCATAAAGCTTCCATCAAAAGATATACTTTGTTTGGCCTATAAGTTTAAATGATAAAAGATAAATGAGTTTAAGCATAAACAAAATATATTTCTTCTTTCGTTTATAACTCCGCTAAAAAAAAAAATATTAAAATTGATTATAATCGAATAAGATTTTTTAAATCCTATCAACGTAAATTAGTAAATCCGAAATATTGTAACACAGTATTATCAGGTAAAATGTATTTATGTTGGACCATTTTGCTGTCAGGAAACTGTTTTAATTGGTAATACCTAAATACTTAAATACTCAAAAAACCGTTAAACGAATTACCAAACACTTTTACTGTGTACCTGGAATATCAGGTTGCTTTTAACATCCACATTTCTCTTAGGCATATCAATCCACCGAAAGTCTGGCATTCAATTAGCGCTGGACCAAAGTAAACTAAGCCGTCCAATGAACGTCGGAAAATGTGAAAACGTCGGTGCTGTGGGTCACGTGATCGGAGTATCGGAGTAATCACTGTCCAGAGTAATCACCTTACGGAATAGGGCAGCCAACAAGACCACAGCACAGAGCTCAGCGACAACAACTCAACAATGGAGGCAGTAAAAGTGAGAAAGTCATTAAATAATCCCACGACTTTCAACTACTGGAAAAGTCTGTTGCAACTCCCCGACTACGACGACGATAATGAGGGGCACGGGGTAAGAGATTTGAGAATAATGAACAGCGGAGAGACAGGAAAACAGAGAAAGAGGTAAAAAAAAAAAAACACTTCCCATCGCGTGGAGGGGAAATGTCAAACAGTTGATGCTATCCAGTAATCGGAATAATTCCGGGCTTCGTATTGAATAACACGCGCTTACAAGGAAAACCGAAAACAAACAAAAGGGAGAAATGCAATTATTTTTAATTGAGTTTTTTTTTTCATAGTTACCCATTCGAAAATATCTACAATTCAAAAAGCTAGTTCGAATTTGCATATTTTTTTCACCTGTGCAATTGGGTGACTAAGCATCACCTTAATCTATATTTTACAGGAAGAGGAATAAAAAAGCTGCTAATAAAAATGCCTTAGGCAGTGCAATCTATAACGACAAAAAAACATGACGAATATTGCTACGGAATTTATAGATTTTAGATTATTGCTCTCTGAGTTCATGATAATAACACAAATTTTTGTTAAATACGTTTATTTCATTCCTTCACCTTAATTAGCAGATATAATGCAGCATATCCATATATAAACCAAGTTTCGACAGTCGAGATCGGAATATTGATCGTAAACAAAAATAATTATGCAACTTTATATAATATGTACAAAGGTATATTTTATAACCTTGGATTGTCTGGGTAAATATTAATAATTATTATGTATATTTATTAAATATGTTTTGTAAAGCGCTCACAAGTTAATTATCTTTGATTACGCTGTTTATTTGAAATGGTTGTGCAAGATAATAAGCCAGATCTTAAAATAGATAGTGTAGTACATGCAATGGGAAATGGAAAAACATTTACAACCATGCAATAAAGAATCGATTGTCGAAGCACTAGAGCAAAGATTATTTTCCTTTTACTTCGATTTAATAAAACAATGAATTGTACCACCTGTGCTTATCTGTTCGATAATTAAACTAACCCGGATATTGTAAACCCCGTTGGTCACCAACTACAAATGTTATTCTTTGGGGTGCACTATCAGTGGATTAGATAATGTTGTCTGTGCCGCAGAGACCCATTGACGGTTATGTACATATAATCACGTGTTTATCGCTGGAATTTCCATGAGCGTGCCTACGTTGTGGGAGTTCTGCTGTTATATCGTACCATCCACCATCTACATAACACCAACCACCCACTTCTATCCACTGGCCATGCAAAACAACATTATATATAGACATTTTGTATGTATTTTATGCACGAAAAATGCCAGAGTTCAAGGTTCATGTGCTGCACAGGCCATGCCACAAAACTAGATATTTTTCGGAAGTTTCTGGAAATTTAGTGGGAAACTTTTATGTTACAAGATAATTTCTGAATTGCGTACACTCCATACATATTTTTGCACAATTTTCTGTTGTGTTTTTTCAGCTTGAACTATTTTTTTTTAAGTTTTTAGTTATTTTCCAACTTTTCCTGAAACCAAACATTTCGCTTACGAACGAAACCACCACCAAGCGCCACCTATGCAGCCAATTGGGGAACTAAGCCGCATTTGTTGCCAAACTTTATTGCATACTTTTTGGTATTTTCTGCAAATTTTTTGTTGCATAAAGCGGTGGGCAAAAATATTTTTCGTTTATTTAAAAACAAAATTACCAACTTCTTTTGTTTTAAAAGAAATTCATAAAATATGCAGGAGTATACGGCTGCAAACACAACAAGTATTTCTCATATAAAATGTATGCGGGGGAATTGTTTGAAAATCACTTGCATACTTCAGTGCGGCCACTTTTTGGTGGAGCGACAGCGAGGGAAAGGGGTAAACCGACAGAGAGAGAGGGAGATAGATGGACGCCCACGACTGGGAAAACTTGGATGAGCTCTGTGTGGGCGTGGACGTGGGCGTTTGAAGGCGGCTCCGACCTTTTGTTGTTATCAAAAGCCATGGATATGCTGGGGCTTTTGTTTTTTTTCGTTCGACTATGAGGCAAGCGTGGTGTGTGGGCATTAGCCCATCAAAAGTGCACTATTGATGGGGCCGAAAAAAAGGGGGCGGCAAAAGGGGGCATGGGCGTGGGCGGGGGCGTGGCTGGGAAGCTGCAGAGCGTACAGAAATACCATTAATTTTCGCTGCTTCGTCCAGCTGAGAGAGAGAGAGAGAGACAGAGAGAGAGAGCAATTGCGTCACAATTGTCCTCGAGCCAAACTAATCGAACCTTGAACTCTGGCACTTCAGTTGCAAAAATCTGGAGGAGTGAAAAGGGGGCTGCGTGGGCAGACAGAGCTCTTACAAGTGCAAAAAGGATAATACACTAAGGGAAAATTATAGCAGATTTACGAAATAGGAGAGCTTACTACTTTTAAACATATAAATTTAAAATATTGTTTTACCAAAAAATACTTTTTTTATTGAAAATATACAGAAGATTTTTTCAAGGATTTTGAGTTTTATATATTTTAAAAAATTCCAAAAAATATCCAGTTTATGTTTTTAATAGACTGATTTAAATTTAAGATTTAATTTTTAAAATTTTCAATAAATTTACCATTTTAAAAATAGTTTTAAAAAGACATATTTTCTGTAAAATTTCTATACATTTCTAAGACTTATACTAAATAATTGGCTTCATCAATTTTATAACAGAAGTCCCTTTGCAATTTAAAATTATATATTCCTCCCAGCACCCAAAAATGTCCCCTAAACTTGCAGAAACTTAATTTGCCAACTGACATAAAACAAAGGACGAATTCCAACAGTCAAAATCAACTTACCAGTAAATCTCATTCGAGGTAATCATATTGGTGGTCTTGTAATACTGGGCGGCAGTGTAGCTGCTCATTCTGCTGATGTGTTGTTACTTTCTGGGGGTGGCGAGATATGGGGGGACTTAACCAGGTCCCGCTAACTATGTCCCTAGTTAGCCGCTCCTCTTCAATTATGTATTAGGTAAATATATAGTTAAGGCAGAATGCTCAGTGAAACGGACTCTTTTACGTGTGTGTTTGGAACTAGGTTCTTGTATATGAGTGTGTTTTGTTTTTGGACGGTATACAAACACTTTGGCACCGATAAATATGAAGATGACGGAAAAAAATCAATACGTCGAGAGGGTGAGGAATTTCGAATTTCACTTTGAAGTCCGTATCTCGTTTTTTGTTTTTTTTCGCGATATATTTTTAATCGCTGGTTGTGTGTAGATGGATATATAAAAAATATATATATATGTATATGATTTTAAGGGACGTTTTTGGGGATATTAAAGCGGTGGCAGCGACGTCGACTGCGGCAGCGGCGGCAGACAGGCGAATACATACACACGTACGCGAGGGGCGGGGGGCGTGGCGATGGTTGTTAAATTTGCGAAATTCTGCGGCACTTGTTTTGTATTTTTGTATTTACTGTGTTTTATCTAATTTATGTGACGACTAGTCTGGGGATACTCCCTACTAATTAGGTAATTTTTGACATTTTTTTTTCTTTTCGGGTAGAAATACTGCTAGGCGGAAAAGCGTCTGCGAAAAACTAACGTCGGCTAACTGACTGAAATGGAGTACTGAACTGGGTAAAATATTTCCATTACTGAAGGCGTCGACGGCAGCCAAAGCGGCTCCTTTGCTCTCCGCTCGAGAAAATCGAGAGAGCGGTGAGAGAAAATACAGAGAAAATAGAACGAGGGAGAGAGAGACTTTTCCAGACAGATGTCTCTAGTGCGGGTTGTTTTTTTTTTCGCTCCCTCTCTTCGGAGGGGGTTGCAAATATCCTCAAAATGCAGCTGTGTGGGGGAAAAATGCAGCGGAAAATGTGGCCCCAAAAATTAGGGGCGCCCAGCGTGGGGAAATTCCCCCCATCACCACCCCCTCACTTTTTCAATAGGCCTGAGAAAAGCCTGTTGGAAAAATGCTTCGCAAATAGTTTTATGACGCAATTTAGTGAACATTAAAAATCATTCTAAAAGCGACCATTAAAAGCAATTTCCGGAGAGAGCATAAAAGAGAGGGAGAAATTAAATTGGGGGCAGAAAAGAAGAGAGAAAGAGAGAGTCGCGTGCGAGAGGGTTGCAATTTATTAGCGGCTTTTGTTTAAATCATAACAAAAAAAAAAAGGGAAAACAAAGCAAAACAACTTCCAGAAAGAAGTTCAAAAAATATGTTTTATGCAAAAGCAAACCGCCAGGATATCCTCGAATATTCCCCTTCTTAAATATCCTTGCTAAATGCAAATAACAACGGAAATTTACCGACAGTCAACCCTTATTTCTTGCTGAGAGGACGAAAAGAGAGCCAAAGAGAGGGAGAGCATGGCATTGCCATCGCAATATCTAAAGGAAGTACACTATTAAAAAATGAGTTTGAAATACACTACATTTAGTTTAAACTAAAATAATATGCAAAATGTATTTAAAAATATTTGATTCGACTATTTTTGATTAGGAATGATTTTTTCCGTTAAGCCCAACTAATGTATTTCTTAGGTATTAACCCAACTCAATTTCTAGTAAGCTGGACTCGAAACTGCAACCTTGATATTTATGCTAATAGAGCATTCCAGGCTGTGGGAATAAAGTTTTCCCTAACCCAGTTCATCAACTCTTATTGAGTTATTTAGTGGGTAATCGCACCGAGCCGAATAATTGAGGTGATTACCATAGTTACCATAGTTTGGATTGTTTGACAATAGGTAGTATCGCCCCGAGGTCGCTCGACATCGTGTTGCCAATGGAACTCAAGGACGAACTGAATCCAACGAATCCCAGGCGCAGACACAGTTCCCATATGGTTTGTGCCCATGATTAAAGGAGAGAAGTGCAGCATAAAAACCCAGAAAAGTGATAGCTTCCAAATGCACCACCCTTCGCCATCTACAACTGGAAATACCCGTCTATATATCCCATATCGCATATATATTTATTGCGTGTCTGGTGCGTGCTCAAGTCTCGCTGCTGACTTCGCTATGAGGAATCTCCCAGTGGGTTCAGTGGGTTCGGTGGCACTTTCTATGGCCCCGTTGCATGCAACCTAATGCAGTCTAACCCAAACAAAGGTCTCAGCTCTTTCTGCTACCCCTTCTTCGCTCCTTTTCTTCATTTCGCTTCCACAAAAGAAGCAGCGACTTCAACTTTAATTCTTGGGCGCGCTTTTCAAATACAAGCCGAGCAATAAAGTATTTAATAATCAACAACAGCAGCACCAACAACATCGACAACGGGTAATTGCAAACTGCAATTGTGAGCTGCACTCGAGAAAAATAATATGAGATTAACATATTTTCACACCATGTTGAATGTTAGATTTAAAATAATTTAATGAAGCTTTTTATTTACTAACATATATTTTATTCGAAATAATTAAATGACTGAATATTGAATTAATAAATTGAATGGTATTCAAAATAATAACATTATTACTAAGTTTATTTTAATTTTTATATTTATTTTGAGTAATAATTAAATAAAGAAATCGAATGGTATTCAAAATATTATTAAGTTTAATTTTTGTAAAATTCCAGAATTATAATTGTCATTTTTATTTTAAATATTTCTTTTAGCGAATCATTGGAGATTTCTTTGAATAATTTTAATATTTTGCAAATGCTTATACCATGTGTCATAATAAAATATTTTATTGTATTTTTTCTCAGCAATATTTTATTATAGTGTAGCCACCCAGCAAGCCCACTTCGTGCATTTTATTGTGTGAACAGAAATCAACTTGGAAAGAAGTTCAAAACTCTGAATGGCTTCTCAAGACATGAATATTTCAGCGAGCTGCAATGAGGGGTTTGGTTAGCAGGGGGGAGCGGTGGTGGTAAGTGGGGAGTTTTGATGCACAAAAGGGACAGAAGACGGGGTGTTAGTGTGGGAGCTATTTGCCCCGAGGTCCACGCCCATCGAATTGGGTCAACTGACAATGAAGCGCATCAAAAATGCAACTGCCAACGAGGATACCACAAAAAAAAAGAAGAAAAATATATAGAATAAAAGACAATTTTCCGTCAGATAAGAAGGAAAAGTTTTAATCTCGCCCCACCTAAAACCAACGAAAACAAACAAAAGCTGAAGATCTGTGGATGAAGAGACGAACACAGGGAACTTATGAAGAATAAACACAAAAAAGAGCAGCCACAATATTTTCACATTTTTTTTTTTATCATTCCTCCAAATGGAAATGAAACGCGGAAAAGATGATGATGATGATTGTGAAGAGGGACTGCTGCGCGAAAGGAAAGACCAACTTCGAGATGCTCGAGATGAATTAAGCGCAATGGCAACAAAAGATTTTCCCTCTTGGCTGTCATAATATTGAAAGAACGCCCAAGGCTGTGGGTGGAGTGTGAGTGTGAGGTGGACATATATCATATCGAGCGTCGTTTGGAATAGGGAACAACTTGGGAAACGAACTAGTCGAAAGATGAAGTTCCAGAAAGATGAAAAGTTATTAGCGGGGCGTGTGTTTACTCCTCAGACTGCACAGTGCATATCATGGCCCAAAGGCTTATTGGCTTCCTGTCAGATATATCAGCTTATTAATGGTGCCTCAAATTGATGATCTTAAAGAGGAAGAGGTAGGATAAGATCAAAATAACTTAGATTTACAGGATGCTGATTTAATAATTTAAAATAAAATAATTTCTAAGAAAAATCGTAATACCTAAAAGTCAAAAAATTGCATTTTAACTAATTAGTAAAGCAATAAACAAAACACTAATAAATTTATAAATATAAGATCAAGAATGCACCGGTAAATACAAGTTCACATAATAAACATCCACGACCGAAATATCTAAAAACAAATTATTAAAATGCATAGGAAAATTTTAGACGAATTGGAGCAGTGACCGTCCCATCTGAATATTTATGTATATATAAACAACATGTGCAACACACTACATCATTCTACATATTTTCCCCTCATTTCGTTGTTTTATTTTGGTTGCAAAAAAAGAAGAGAAAATGTCAGCAAACGCTAAAGAGCACTTCATGTACCCACGACACATCATGCAGATGAACTGGAGGAGAGAAAACGAGACTTGTTGGGTGGGAGAAAAGGAGAAGAGCCGGGAGAACATGATGAAGAACACGATGCAGAACATTGGGCTGGCGCATGGTAACACATAAAGTCAGCGAGCGAAAAATTAATGAACATCAAGTTAATGAATTCGGTAATACCCTCACCAAATTCAGGAGTTTGGGCTTAAATACAAATTCTAACATTTAGTTAAAGATAACATTTTTTAAAAGATCACAGAATATGTTCTTAAGAGCATTCAAAAATCATTAGGATTAAAAAATATATATTCAATTCCTGTGAAAAAATCTCAAAGTCAAACAAAATGTGCATTTCACGCAATCAAATACGGTTCTTTGATTCACACTGGTTTCGAATTTCACAAAAGGAAGCGACATCGTGAGGAATATAATAAAACTATTTACAGGGTTGATTCCTTGATAAGGAGACGGAAACGAGCATGATGATTTGGCTAATTCTTGAGCAGGAAGTTTACATCAATTGCGCTTATAAAAGAGGAAACATTTTCGGAATAGTTTGTAATAAGATTAATTACTAATTTATGGAACATTACGACTTTTTGGACTGAGATAGCCTATATTTATTTCACTAATTTATTTTTATACAATACATTCATTGCTTGCTTTTTCTAAACCATTAATTATTTCCTTTTATTTGTTTTGGTTTAACGCTCTATTTGTTTTGGATCACATACTGAGCTAACAATTCCACATACCCCACCAGAGATCTTGACATGGTGAAAAGGGAACGCGGGTGCTTAGCCTTAGAAGATGAACAAAAACAAACAGAAATGCTGTTACACAAGTGCCCAAGTGGCAGGCGCTGGCATCCTCCATGGATATGGAGCTTGCAACATTCAGGATGCCACCCCTCCAGACACCCACTTCATCCAGCCAACCCCCTTTCAACCTCCTCCTTGAGGACAAAGAATGCATGCCAGCGAACTCGCTCGTCAGTCAGTCGGTGAAAACTCCCTTTGCTCCCCAGGGGTGGTTCTTCGCAGGGGCGTAGTTGGGTTTTTATAAAAAAAAAGGTGCTCTAAAATAATTTTTATTTAATTTATTAAAGCGAGAAGTGAGAGTAGGATACATTATTGTAATTAATTATTAAATAATGGTTCAATCTGACCCTTCTTGCTATGATGTTTAGCTGCAAGAGTAATAAGTGTGACAATTTTTGTGTTGTATTAATGCTTCATAAGTTAATTTATGTCGCTGAAGATCGTCTTAGTTAACCACTTTAAGTATTTTTAAGATCCTCCTTATTAGTGTGACTCGATCCTTCTTGCAAGAAGTGCACGGGGGACTAAAACTCCCAGAAAAAACGAATCCCTCCTCTGAACACCCCTGATTTTTGATGTTAAAGAATTGCGACGAATCGCAGGACAAAGGCTGAGGATAAGGTATGAGGATGTTGACTGCACAGGACGATGACGTAGGGACAAACGCGGGAAAAAAAACTGTGTTGAGATTTGCTCCCTTTTGGCATGCCCTCACATCTTCCCACAGATTGCGGATTGCAGGGCGGAGGTTTTCGAGGATGCATCTGAATGCGAGATGAGAATGAGAGTTGAGAAATGAGAAATGAGAGGCGGCCGTTCTGTGTGTGCTTGTAAAATTGAAATGTGAAAATGGGACCAGAGAATTTCCCCAGCCCTCCCCTCTCCCTCCCCCAACCCCAATTTTCAATTTTGTCAGCGTGTGCGTGTCTTTGTATGTGGTGGAATACTTTTTCAGTTTGTTAAACTCTATTTTTAGAGCTCTCGGCGGCCATGAGAAGGAAAATTCAGCCTCACGAGTGTGTGTGGGGGCGCTTGCTGGCTTAGTTTTCCCGCAGTTTCCACTGTTTTTGTTTCCAATTTGTTTTTGTTTCCTAAGCATTGCGCTCTGCATGTTAATGCGCCAAACACGAATTCGTAATTCCAAGTTGGAGTTATTGAAATTCAGGGAGTGATATTTCCCAAGATACAAAATGTTTAAAAAATCAATTCTGCAATTTGTCATGGAATGGGTTGGGTTGGGTGTTAATTAAGTGTGGCAATTAAGGGGGTGGGTGGATCCTACATATTTCCAGCCTTTCAGGTCGTAGACGCCGTGGCAATTAACGGTAACTTAATTTTCACCTGTCGGATCCCCCACCCCACTGTATATATTTTATTTATATATATTTCGCTACACAGGTGTAGGAGAAAACTTGAAGCCAATATATATCGAACATTTGTTTGCCTTCCCACGGAAAAAGTGGAGGATAATAATGACCGACCATCGATGATGATGATTGCCAGTTGCCTGGTCCCAAATGGGTAATGCAATCCGCTAATGCAACTCTCCAAGCGTTTAACACTAAACAGAAATCGAATACGAGAGCAACTTATTAAAAACAGTAACAGACGCAAAATGCAAGCTGGTAATCAATACGCAGGTGAAGCTAAGAAAACTGAACTCTGTATGCCCTAACCATAATTTTAATTTTATCTAACTCAATTCAGATATTTTAAGACTAGAAAATTTAGATCCTTAAACCAAAATTTGAATTTGACATCTCATACAATTTAAGTATTTTAAGCCCAGATTTAAGTTTAGATTTACAATCCATCCATATTATTTAATTTTAAAGTATTTAATTTCTGACAAAATAAAAAATTCAAATAACATGGTCACAAATGAAATCCGAGCTATTTTTATTCCACCTTGATTTTATCTTTTAATCCTAAGTAATAAGATCTCCTCTAACCTTCTTACAAAGTGTCGAAGCTTCTTGGCCATTTCAGGGTATCTGGCAACAGGTAACTGGTTGTCAGTCAACACACCTGCCCCTCCAGCTCCCCTCTCCCCCCTCACCAACCTCCAATCACTCCACACTCTCCGCAATGGCGATCGCGGGCCATGACGAGGCTGCTGACAATCGATTAATGGCACATATAAATGGCTATCTTCTGGTTGGCTAGTTGCTAACCAGCTCAGCATCAACGGTTGCTTGTAAGTTACACAGAAAAATATTAAATAAGAATTTTATGTTAAAAAATCATTAAAAAAAGTATACTAAAATTAATTAGCTATTATTTTATACAAAAAAAAATTATTGGTATATACATTACGTTTTATTTATTAAAGAACTATTTTTGTATTGTTTTCATTACCAAACATGTTATATCGTTATAATATTTTAAACAAAAATAAAACTTTAAGTGCGAATTTATTAGATAAAAGTTAGTATCAATATAAAAGGCACTACATTTTTTTCTGCAGTGCAAAACGAGTGGCCAACTCTCTTGTGGTCAGCTCACTTCAAAAAATATATATTCAATTTGCATGTGTCTCTCATTTTCGACTCGTTTTCATTTTCGTTTTACGTTTTTGGCTCACTACTACGCTTTTTTTTCTCGTTTTCTCGTCGATGAATGAAATCAACATAAACAGCATTTAAAAACACGAAATTATTATATATTGTGGGCGTTTGGCCGAGTGCGTTCAACGGCGCCGCTGCGACGCTCCATTGGGTCACCAATAAAAATAAGCAAAAAGAGAATAATAATAAAAAACAAAAGCAGCGCCAATCTTCTGGCGTCTGCGCAGCCCCGTCCATTGACGTTGGCGATCGGGCTGCGCTGCGCAGACAATCCTAAGGTCAAGATATAGCAGCAGTATTAATTCGGGGGGCAGAAGGGCCCTGGGGGCATTGGTTTTCAGATGACTGATGAGCAAGACAAAAGTGAGTTCGAAAAAAACGCACAAGAAAAACCCACAAAAAATTCACATAAATCGCAATATATTTGTTTGGTGGCTTTTTCGTTGTTGGTTCTGCAAGCGCCTGCCTACACAAACAAATGCAGCACAACAGTTCAGATAATTTGGCTTATTTACGACTTTTATTAATAGCCGGAAATCAGAAAAAAAATCTTTATCTGAAAACATACAATTTTTTATTAAATATTTTAAATTATTTTATTACAATATTTACTAGAAAATTTGTTTGAGGCACTTGTTGAAAACTGTTTATTAATAAATATGTTTAAAAATAATTTTAATATTATTTTGCAAGGTATACTATTTATAATTTGTAGTTCTATACTTTTAAATATTTTTCTAAAATAATTTTTGGTTAGCCTTTTTCAGTCTCAAAATTCTGACAGCACTGTGCAACGCACACACGCAGCAGCCCACAGCTGTTGAATGTTTTTGAGCTTTTAATTTTCGAAAAAGCAACAAATAAAATTTGAATATTAAGCCTGAGGAAGAGGAAGACAGGGCGCTGCACTCTGACAAATAAGAGAGAGAGTGGGAAACCCAAGAAAATTAAGCAACAACGCATTTTCTTGGCACTCGCATTTTGGGGCGTGCCTGAAAAGGGGGGTCGCAGGGGGCCCAAGTACTCTACTCAACCATGGCGATGAAAAATAACCAAAAGACCGAAGAGGGATCCCCACAAAATTTGGGTCAATGTACACAAAATACACATTCACGCCTAGACAACGAAAGAAAATATGAATTTTACACGTTTTTTGTTGATGGTTTTTTAATTTTACAACATTAATATGTCAAAGAATGGAGGGTGCATTTTGTTATTCTTACTTCTAAATAAATTCCCCTCATTTGTTTTCCCCCTATTTCGCTGATTTCTTTACGACTCCAGGCAGTGTTAATTGATTGAAGAAGGGGCACGATTTGCGACCTCCAAAGTGGGTGGATGGGGTTGTTACTCTGGGGATGCAACCACAACCGGAAGTTGTCAGTCTGTCCGGCAGGCGAAATTTATTTCGTATATAAGATAAGTGAGTCAAAGCACTAGAACCAGAGCACAGATAAGTAGAGTGGAGTGGAGATGAACAGATGAAAGATGTCGCCCCAGACATTTTGAAAGACTTTGTCATAGGGCGACCACCCATTCTCGTTCTCGTAGATAAGACAAAGGCCTCAAGGGCTCACATGATGGTGATGAAAGTTTATTGGGGTGGAAGCTATAAAATGATTACATAGTAAAAGCCTCTAATGGTTTATTTTATCCGTTTATTAGGTCCGAATCTAATAAAGATTTCTAAGCAAGCCATATAATCAAATTATTAAAACCTTTTAAACTAATAGACTTACTAATAAGTTAATTTACAAAACTCTACATAATTTTTAAGAAATCATTAGTTATTCATCGCTTTTGTAGAATATATTAAACATTCATAAATAAGTGTTATATTACACAAACTTTTTGCATATATTACTTTTTATGGGTATTTCTGTTAGCCTTTAAAGGAAATCCGTTCGATTTCTAAATGGCCTTCAATGGATTTCAAGCTCGTTCTTAATGGGGCTTTATATTTTATTTTTCTTGCAACGATAACAAGCAAAAACAATTGAATTTACTTTTAAAATGGAAATTAGTCATAGGCTGTGCTATATAATTTACACAAACAGCTGCGCGAGAATCAATCATCATGATTTCGCTGGCTAAAACTATTTTAACGAAGCATTAATTGATTTTCGAACGTGTGATACATTTAAATGGGAATTTGTAAGAAAAAACTTACTCAATAAGACACATTGGAATTTAATAATATATACCTATCAATTTAAATGTTTCACTACTTTGTATATTTTAGTCGTAAAATAATGTCATGCTTGAAATAGTTGCTAAAATATAGAGCCAATGAGTTGAAAGTTAATACTACGCCCTTAAGACAATCAAATATTTTCCATGCAATTGTTTATTTCCCACCGAAATCAACCATGCAAAACCCTTCCCAAAAAAATTAGACCTCTTCCTATGAGCTCAAAGAAGCTGGGTTGACAAAAATGAAATTTTTGAAATTTGAATAGCGGAATCGTTTGCCCATCTTTTGCCCATGTTTGCCCACCAATTAGTTTTTTTTGCCCACGTCCAGTTTTCGAGATATAAAATTTCGAAAATTTTCGAAAATTTTCGAAAGTCACAAATTTTTGGAATTCGATTTTTTTTTTTTTTAATCGTAAGAGAATCGTTTGCCCACGTTTGCCCACCTTTTAGAATTTTGAAAAAATTTATACTTCAAAAGTTATCTTAATTATAAGTTTTTCCTTAAGAAAAAATCGTTTGCCCACCCTTTAAAACTGAATATTTTTGGAAAAAAACGTTTGCCCACCTCTCAAAACTAAAAAATATTGACTGCCCACCCTTTAAAAATACATTTTTATAAAAATTATCGTTTGCCCACCTCTTAAAACTAAAAAATATTCACTGCCCACCCCTTAAAACTAAATATTAATGAAAATAATCGTTTGCCCACCCCTTAAAACTAAAAAATATTCACTGCCCACCCTTTAAAAATACATTTTTATAAAAACAAACGTTTGCCCACCTCTTAAAACTAAAAAATATTCACTGCCCACCCTTTAAAAATACATTTTTATAAAAACAAACGTTTGCCCACCTCTTAAAACTAAAAAATATTCACTGCCCACCCTTTAAAAATACATTTTTATAAAAATTATCGTTTGCCCACCTCTTAAAACTAAAAAATATTCACTGCCCACCCCTTAAAACTAAATATTAATGAAAATAATCGTTTGCCCACCCCTTAAAACTAAAAAATATTCACTGCCCACCCTTTAAAATACATTTTTATAAAAACAAACGTTTGCCCACCTCTTAAAACTAAAAAATATTCACTGCCCACCCCTTAAAAATACATTTATATAAAAACAAACGTTTGCCCACCTCTTAAAACTAAAAAATATTCACTGCCCACCCCTTAAAACTAAATATTAATAAAAATAATCGTTTGCCCACCCCTTAAAACTAAAAAATATTCACTGCCCACCCTTTAAAAATACATTTTTATAAAAACAATCGTTTGCCCACCTCTTAAAACTAAAAAATATTCACTGCCCACCCTTTAAAAATACATTTTTATAAAAATTATCGTTTGCCCACCTCTTAAAACTAAAAAATATTCACTGCCCACCCCTTAAAACTAAATATTAATGAAAATAATCGTTTGCCCACCCCTTAAAACTAAAAAATATTCACTGCCCACCCCTTAAAAATACATTTTTATAAAAACAAACGTTTGCCCACCTCTTAAAACTAAAAAATATTCACTGCCCACCCCTTAAAACTAATTTTATATAAAAACCATCGTTTGCCCACCTCTTAAAACTAAAAAATATTCACTGCCCACCCCTTAAAACTAAATATTAATGAAAATTATCGTTTGCCCACCTCTTAAAACTAAAAAATATTCACTGCCCACCCTTTAAAACTAAATATTAATGAAAATAATCGTTTGCCCACCTCTTAAAACTAATAAATATTGACTGCCCACCTCTTAAAAATTAATTTAAAAATGTTTTTAAACCGATTACCAGCTCAGAGAAGCTGGGTCGGGTAAAATTAAAATTTCGAATTTTTAATATGGGAATCGTTTGTCCACGTTTGACCACCTTTTAGTTTTTTTTGTCCACGTCCAGTTTCAAAAATATGGGATTTCGAAAATTTTCGAAAATCAAAAGGTTGAATTTTTCAAATTTTTTTGTATGGAATTGTTTGTCTATCGTTTGTCCACGATTGTCCACCCTTTAGAATTTTGAAACAGTCAAAACTTTAGAAAATACAATGTGCATAAAGTTAGCAATGCAACTTTTGAAAATGCAAATTTTTTTCTATCGACAATTTGCCGTTATTTTTCCGTAAATTATTCGTGAAAGAACAAAATTTGCCGCACAATTTTTTTTAAAATTATGAGATGTTCTGCTAAGTTGATATCAACCCCCACTAAAGTGCAAAATTTCCAAAATCTTTTTTAATAGGAATTTGCAGTTATTTATCCGTAAATGATTCGCGAAAGAAAAAGTTTAGTTGCTCTTGCTTTAACATTTTTTTTTTTTTAAACAAAATTGTTCTGAATTATTTAAAAAAATTCAACCTTTTGATTTTCGAAAATTTTCGAAATCCCATATTTTTGAAACTGGACGTGGACAAAAAAAACTAAAAGGTGGTCAAACGTGGACAAACGATTCCCATATTAAAAATTCGAAATTTTAATTTTACCCGACCCAGCTTCTCTGAGCTGGTAATCGGTTTAAAAACATTTTTAAATTAATTTTTAAGAGGTGGGCAGTCAATATTTATTAGTTTTAAGAGGTGGGCAAACGATTATTTTCATTAATATTTAGTTTTAAAGGGTGGGCAGTGAATATTTTTTAGTTTTAAGAGGTGGGCAAACGATAATTTTCATTAATATTTAGTTTTAAGGGGTGGGCAGTGAATATTTTTTAGTTTTAAGGGGTGGGCAAACGATTATTTTCATTAATATTTAGTTTTAAGGGGTGGGCAGTGAATATTTTTTAGTTTTAAGAGGTGGGCAAACGATAATTTTTATAAAAATGTATTTTTAAAGGGTGGGCAGTGAATATTTTTTAGTTTTAAGAGGTGGGCAAACGTTTGTTTTTATAAAAATGTATTTTTAAAGGGTGGGCAGTCAATATTTTTTAGTTTTGAGAGGTGGGCAAACGATGGTTTTTATATAAAATTAGTTTTAAGGGGTGGGCAGTGAATATTTTTTAGTTTTAAGAGGTGGGCAAACGTTTGTTTTTATAAAAATGTATTTTTAAAGGGTGGGCAGTGAATATTTTTTAGTTTTAAGGGGTGGGCAAACGATTATTTTCATTAATATTTAGTTTTAAGGGGTGGGCAGTGAATATTTTTTAGTTTTAATTGGTGGGCAAACGATAATTTTTATAAAAATGTATTTTTAAAGGGTGGGCAGTCAATATTTTTTAGTTTTGAGAGGTGGGCAAACGTTTTTTTCCAAAAATATTCAGTTTTAAAGGGTGGGCAAACGATTTTTTCTTAAGGAAAAACTTATAATTAAGATAACTTTTGAAGTTTAAATTTTTTCAAAATTCTAAAAGGTGGGCAAACATGGGCAAACGATTCTCTTACGATTAAAAAAAAAAAAAATCGAATTCCAAAAATTTGTGACTTTCGAAAATTTTCGAAAATTTTCGAAATTTTATATCTCGAAAACTGGACGTGGGCAAAAAAAACTAATTGGTGGGCAAACATGGGCAAAAGATGGGCAAACGATTCCGCTATTCAAATTTCAAAAATTTCATTTTTGTCAACCCAGCTTCTTTGAGCTCTTCCTATGGACACGATTTGAGTAGCTGATCATTATTTCCAACTTCCTTCAGTCAAAGACAAAAGCGAATCCCACAGTTTTTGGCCATTATATGTAGTTGGGTAGATAGTTTGAATCTCTAGCACACGATGGCCTTTTTTGGGGCGCATGCGCAGCCGTCAGAACCGAGCAAAAATTACCAGAAGATGGCCAAGACCGGGACTTATGGCCATGTAAAGCGTACTGGGCTGCTAGCTGTCAATGCCAAACACGATTGACAAGCCACTGGAGCAACGAGAGTTCGACTTTGGTTTCGATTTGGTAGCCAGTTCCGCTGAATGGGGAAAATCGACTCGGAAGTTGTCACTTTGGGCAGGGACAACCAACATGAACGCATGTCTCATCAATCACTGTATCTTTGTATCTGCGTAACGAGCTGCACGAGTTGGGTACAAGCAAAAATAACATATGCAAACGACTAAATCCAAAGCGGGACGCCCTCTAATTGATTACATTGTTCGCCCGGCAACTCTAATCCCCCAAAGACTTTGAGCCAACTGGAATTTTTCGCAAAGCTTTTTTTCTGTGACTTGACAGTTTAGTTTGAACGTTCAGTTTGGCAATGACATTGTTTATTAAACATTTCATATAAATGATTTTAATTATTATTTTATCGGCTGGCCAGCGGTGCTGATGATCTCACTTTTCGATTGAAAACTGAAAAATTCATTTTTGTTTATTGCATGCATAATAAATGGTCTAGCCTAAAGCCGAAGCACCGACACATGGTTCCCCAAAGAACCCAGATGTGTTTGGATGGATCACTGGAATAACCCAGAAAAGCGATCAACTTAATTGTGTTAATTTGCAATAGAGAACTTTGGGAGGGAAAAACAATGGTATCGAAGCACTTCCTCAACTGAAATAATTGAGAGAAATTACTGGTGATGGATAAGTACTTTGTCATAATAATTGACACGACTATGGGGGAATTATATATATTTCGTATTTCATTTAAATAAATTATATTTGTTAGGTCTGAATAATAGAGTTCGATAAAAACTAAAAAGCATTTTTATGCAAATGACTTCCATTAAACGATCCAATACGGAAATGGAAAACCGCAAGGCACTTTTCAAAATTATAAATTTAAAAGGAACAGATTCTCACAAAAGTCAAGTTTAAATTCTAGGAACTACAAAAAATAAGGAAGTAGGATAAACCACAACGTCAACAATCAGCAGCTACCTATGGAAAATTTCTTGAGCATTAATAAACAATAATCAAGAAAAAGAAACCACAATAAATCTTAAAAAACCACAAGAATAAAAACGAGATAAAAATCTATGCGAATCATAATTGAAAACGTTTCAAAGTTTAAGACCAAAACCGCAATTATAAAACCATCTGGATTAGTGATAAAAACAAAGAACCACAAAGGGAGTCACTTGAAAATCAGCATGGTATTTATGCAACTATTATCTCGTTTTCGACTCCGCCCCCTATAAAAAAAGTTTTTCCCATCTGCTGGTGCATTTAGATCATCCAACCCCCAACTTGCATGTCCATTTGGCATATCTTTTAATTAAAACAAAAGTTTCTTCTCAAACCTCAAAGATATTTGCAGCACGCATGGCTTCCATTTTGACCACCAAACCCCCATCATCTACGCCCCTTTTATAATGGGGGGCAACCGCAATCTTCGGTCCAAATGTTGCATGCAAATGAAATAAAAGAAGGGCAGAGAACTACTTCGCCTAGTAAAGTCACAGAATACAGTACACACTCATTAAGTAGTCGGAAAACGTTATCCCATCCTCCCCCTCGTGACCCCCCCTGCAAACGCCGGCCATGACCATTTTAAAGAGGGGCGTACGAAATTAATAGACTCTCCACTACACTCGCTTAATTATCACAAAGAAACCCAGAGCAACAGCAAAAACACTTTTCAAATGGGCAAGTGTTTTCCACCCCCCTTTTCCCCTTTCCCCCTTTCTCCATTTTCCTGCGGTGCGTGTGTCTGCTTTATTAGATGATGATAACTGGCTAATGAGCTGAACTCTGCGGCAAGCCAAACAACGACATTGTGGCAGCACTGTTCAAAAATATTATTATTTTCCATTTGATTTTGTAAGATCATCTTTTGTAGCATAGCTAAAGAAAAGAAGAAAACTCCATTTGATTTAATAAAAATAATCACGTTACAAACGCAATTTTCTTAAAGATTTTTAAACTACAACTATTAAATTATAAAAATAAATATAAATCTACTCCTATTAATTGTTTTCTGTGTAGTTTGGAGTGCGGAGTGACCAAATGCAGAAGTTTACCCAGAGAAAAACAACAACCATCAGCAGTGGAACCTTACTCATAAGTCAGAAAGCTGCCCGCACATTTTCAACAACATCTCTGATCTTGAGTTTTATGTCTCATCGTGACATACTCTTTCCCATAATGAAAGATATACCAATTCAGTGCGTGCGGCTTATCTTGTACAATTTATCTGAGAGTGGATCTAAGCCATGGTAAGCACTTGCACATTACATTTAGTTATGCTAATTGAAAGGTAAAAAATTATAGTGATAAAAAGGAGAAAAAGATTACCCGTGGACATATTTACCTCATAGATATTTAAACTACCCTGTATCCCTCACTGTATCATTTTGGCACTATTTATTTACCTTTCTTTATATTTGGAATTCTGTTTGAAATATTAATTTTGTTATGGAAAAATTAACAGAACATAATGGGATGCCTGGAGTTTTTATTAAGTGATTTATTGTATTTTTCGATAGATTCTTGTACCAGTCGAATGTTATAAAATATAATATTACGTAGCTAGGAGATATTTTTGGATCTAATATCATAAAGTCAATATTTAATTTACTTTATCTGTTTAATCATTTGATAAGCCTTTAATATGCGCATTAACATAAAATTCAATTATTTTATGGTATTCTTTATACTGAAAGAGTATTAATAATTTCGATGATCTCTGCTTAAAAATTAATGTTTTTGTGTTGTTTTATGTTTGAATGTTTTTGGCGAAGGTGAGCTGCCCGCAAAAACAAAAAAAAAGAAACTAAAAAAATAAACAGAAAACGCACAGCGAATAATTGGAAGAGCCCACGATTCTACTGGCAGACCTTAGAGGCCAAGAAGCCCCGAAAATAAAGAAAACGGTTAAAGATAACTGCGCTTTATTTGCGCCCACTTTGGGTATATATATATCTTTTTTTCTACAGATTGTCTGCGGTGGGGCATGACCGCATGCAAAACAAAGTCAGGTACGAATATTGAGATATTTCCACCTTTATTCGGTTGTCAATGGCAAATGCCAGGCGTATCGTTATTAATATTTCTTTTCTCATATTTACCTATGCATTTGTCGGGTTAATCTCCCCCGAAAGACCCTAAAATAAGTGATCGAAATTTTGGTCTTAACATTGAATTCCCATGAAACTGTTCTTATCGCCCGAAGTAGCACTATTTGTTATCAGCTAGGGAAAACAGAGCGATAGAGCTAAACAAATAGAGAATTGTGTTCGTTTCTGGTCGATCGATAAGCGGAGAGCAACTGTAATTCTAACAGAGCTCATGACTCATTTTCAATTTGCCAAAAGAATAAATATAACATTATCTAATGTTCTAGGACCGATAAGCAACGTGAGTGCTTTTTATGTACGGAAATTCCTATTGCGCAGCCAATATTTCGACCACGACTGTGTCGATTAGCCCACAGGTAGCAAAGTAAGGAGTGCAAAAAGGGGTTGCAAAAACCAGTAAGTCGGTCTTGGACTTGTCAGCCTGCAGCTGCCAAGGTGGCAAGGACAAGGGGACGAAAATGTGACTCAACCAGAAGTTGAGTCAACAGCAACACCCGGGGGCAAGGAAATATTGGGGTTGGGGGTTAAGGAAATGCAGCCAAAAATGGCGATCTCAACCGAAAAAAAAACCAAAGGTCATTAAAGATTCTTCAGATTGTAAAATGCTGAATTTTAAAATAATCTTACATATCTTTTTTTAAAATAAATAATGTCTAATAAGGTGCATCTTTTGCTCATCAGAAATTGGCAAATAAGAAATCAACGTTATTTTTATAACTGCGCCTAGAAAAAAACGTATTCATAACACATTACACAGAAAATAATAATATTAAACGCTGATATAAATAAGATTTAATAGGGCCTTGACATGAATCTTGAAAGCCAAATACCGCCTTGATAAGAAAACTAAGGAAAAGATTAAGACCCAATATATAAAATAAAAGCGATCTGATTGAGTACTTGTACGTATTTGCATTATCAAGAAAATAAATACATAAACCGAAGTATGCTGTCCCTAAATATAAATTAAATTAATGATGATTACAGCCACTGATAATTTCACTTTGTGGAATTTTTTTGTCCCATTAGGCAAAACTTAAAATTATAAGAATTTTATTTAAAATTTTATGCAAAATATATTAAAACTATTGGTAATATATTTCGCTAATTAATTAATACCTAGTAGAACATTATTTAAGATCGTTATTTATGCTTGTACAAAAGGTTTTTAACGATAAAGTGATCTCATTTTCCTAATTGGATTTGAAGTATGTGGAAATAAAAATGCATAGCGAGGCAAGAATTCTTGTTGCAACCAATATGACTAATAAGAATATATGGAATTCTCTTAAGACATCCCTATATATGCATAAACAAATATTATAAATATAAATATCTTAGTTAGGAACTTACTTCTCGTCGAGGTCAATGGGCAACCTCTTGAGCTCCGACATATCCAGCTCGAGCCGCAGATTGGAGACCTCGCAGAGCAGGCGATCGCGTTCCAGGCTCAACTCCTTGATTTTCGAGTGCAGGGCATTGTTCTCCCTGAGCAGCTCGTCCACATTGTAGGGGATCGGCATGGGATGATGCTGATGGGGGGGCATGGCGATCGTGAGGGGCAGGGAAACGGGTCCACCTACAACGCCGACCCCTCCCCCTCCTCCTGCTCCTGCGGCGCCCATGGGATTCTCCACGAACATCATGGAACTGGCCATCAAAAGGGATTGGGTGGTCTGATGGAGCAGCAATTCCTGATCGCCATCCGAATTTTGCGACAGATTCTTCAGCTCGGCCTCGGACATTTTGTTTATAACTTTTAGCGAGGATCGGTTGCACTTTTCTTCTACTTTATGGCCAAAACATTATAGCCAGCCACGCACACGCACTCGCGCGAATGAGGGGAGGCGGAGGAGGGGGCGATAAAGCAGCGGTGGAAACAGGCAGGGCAACTTTGAATCTCACAATAAAGAACTGAAAATGCAGCTTGCTGCGAGCCAAAATGCCCTTGGATACGGATTGGGATTGAAATTCGGATTATCCGGTCTTCTTGGATATTTCTCGGCACTAACACAAGGCAATGATGAGCAACAATTGGATCTGAGAAACGCGAGTTCACGGAATTTCACGGATTTTCAATTCACGCGCGACGAAAAACACGACGCACTTCTCGTTTTTAGTTTTGGAAACAGTATGACCGTTCTGGGGGCGCCGCAATATACCGGCAGTGTTACCCTGCTGCATGCTCGCCAAATACCCAATATATACCACACTTCCTATTTTCGAATATACCATTTAACCCGCGTGTTTAAATGAACTTTTTCAAAAACCGCCTAATATTTATATTTATTTGTTAATAGTATAACAAAGCCTTTTAGCTATAAGCTTTGCAATTTCTTTTAAATACTATCTGAATCTATATTTTTTTACCTCTTAATAGTTATAAACTTAAAAAAAATTAAACTAAATTAAAAATAAATTAAAAAGTGAACCCTTTTTCTCCATTCCTGGTTGATCTAGTTCAAACTATAAACCATTCTAATAATAATATCACCAAAAATAAGCCGGCATGGAAAGTTCGATTCTCAAGACTATTATAATTACAGGACCACCAGGTGATATTATAATCAAGCCATAACTTAAACCTTTTTTAAATCACGAATTTTTTTTTTAGGAGTTGGTAAAACAACGCTGATTTGCAAGGTTTGTTCCAGTATTAAAGATAAAGGACACATCCTCCAGGGTTTTTATACAGAGGAAGTGCGAGGAGAGGGAAATAAGCAAAGGATCGGTTTCGATGTGGTGACGCTGGCAGGAAAACGAGGAATCCTGGCACGCGAGAATCCAGGAGACAAACTGCGCCGCCCCAAAGTGGGCAAGTACTCGGTGTTTGTCCAGGAATTTGAGGATCTCGCTTTGCCACTCTTGGCTATTCAGGATTCAAAACTCCTAATCATCGACGAAGTGGGCAAAATGGAGCTGTTTAGCAAGCGTTTTGAGTTGGCTGTGAGTGATCTCCTAAAGAAAACCAGACCATTAGTGGTCTCTGTACCCGAAAAATCCAACTTGCCTTTGGTGGAGCAGCTGAAGAAAGCGCCCAACTCAAAACTCTACACAGTAACCAAAACCAATAGGAATTCTTTGGCTGATGAAATTACAGATCTGATTACACAGTCACTTGTGGTAACAAAATAAACTTGTTGGTCTTTTCTTTATTAGTGGCTAGATGTATAAGACTTGTGCTCCCATTGCTCCTCCGCCGTCGGGAGGTGATCATCCGATGCTACGCGTCCATGGGGAGGATGGCTGAGGGATTCGTAGCAGGCGGCGGCATGGAAGTGGACAGTGACTGGGATTCGCTTTTCCGCGTGGAACGCTTGCGCACGCGCTTCGTTTCCCTGGCCCAGTCCATTTCGTTGTAGTGCTGCTCCGAGGCGGTCCAGTGGTACTCCTGTCGGCTCACCAGCTCGGGATACTTTTGCTCGAACTCCTTGTCCGGCGGAAGGAGCAGCTCCCAGCGTTTTGTGGTATTCACCCGGGCCACAGTCCGCAGAACGTCTAGCGTTTCCGCAGGTGGCAACTGGGTGGCGGCCATTACCTGGGTTCGGAAGAGGTAGGGCGTGCGGGAGAACCGGAAGAGCTGCGGGGAAGAAATATAAGCCATTAGTAGGTGATATCTCTAGTAGAGCCCTGCGTGAATCATTCAATTTTTGTTTTATCATAGTATGCCATGAAATAAATTGAATATTTTTCTAATTCATTTCGAATTGAATGAATAAGTGAATAATTTTTATGAATTTTTTGAATTTTCCAGATTTTTTTGTGCTTTCTTTTCAAACAAAAAGTGGAACATTTTTAACAAATCAATGTTAACTGCTTAGTAAATAAAATTCAGGCAGATTTAATCACAATATTATGGGCCTAACTCCTTCAAAAGAAATTGTCGTTTGAATTATTTCGGAATTCATGCCATTCATTCATTCAGTTCTATTAAACTCAAAATTCAAATTTAAACAAGAAGTGAAAAATGTTTAAAAAATCAATTTTAACTGCTTAGAAAATTAAATTCAGGCAGATTTAATCACAAAATTATGGGCCTTTCTTCTTCAAAAGAAATTGTCATTCATTCAATACTATTAAACTCAAAATTCAAATTCATTCAATTCTATTAAACTTAAAATTCAAATTCATTCAATTCTATTAAACTCAAAAATTTAAATTCATTAAATTCTATTAAACTAAAAATTCCAATTAATTCATTCAAATAAACTAAAAAAAATTAAAATAATTCATTGAATCCATTCATGCAGGGCTCTAATCTCTACTAGCGCCTTAACTTACTATATAATCCCTGGCGCGAATCATCTGCTCGGCGGAGACTCCGTTGGCATGGGAAAGCATCTTCTCGGGAAAGACCACCTCGGAACGGGGAACCCAATTGCCGTGCAGTAGGATGCCCACCTGGGGCAGCAGGGCCACCACCTTATCCGCGGCCACATGCGGATCCACGTTCTCGGTGAGTATGTCGATCACATCGCTGAAGGAAAGCATCCGGGCATCCCTGAGAAGCACTGTAAGCTGCTCCAGCAGCGGCATAGTCTTGAGCATGGCCTTGTTGTAGACGGGAAGCACCTGGGCGGCTGCTGTAGCCGCTGTTGGAGCCACAACCTGCTGCACATGCTCGTCGTAGGGCAATAGCTTGCGGAGATAATCGCCTGGGCCGAGGGCCAGGGACGAACTGCCCTGATGACTGGTGGCGTAGAGCTTCTGGCGCTCCAGTTCGGCGGTGGGCGTGCCCCTCGAGTGCCAGTAGGCCTCGCACCACGGCTCATCGGCAATCCGCTGGACGAAACTCTCATAGGTGCCGGCACGCTGCTCCTTGCCGCTGTTCTTGGCATTGCCACGGGCAAACTTGACCGTCACCTGTTGCAGCACCTCGTCGTCGTCGGTGTCCTCTGTTTGGGCCTTCTGCTCCGCCTTCTTGCGCTTGTCATCCTTATCAAAGTGATTGAGCACCGGACGCATTTGGACTATGGAAGTAAGCGGCGATAGATGGACCTCCCGGTCCGTAAAGATGCCCACGATATACTTGGCCACATCGGTTATGGACCGGGAGCTGGTGAAGGCCTGTTTGTCCATGATGCCCCGCTTGTAGGTGGGTCGCTCCTGTCCCTTTGGCGGCACTGCTCCATAGGTGTTCTTGCCGTCGGCGGCCACCGCGAACTGCTCGCCCTTGAAGCGATCGAAGTGCGAGGACTCGATGTCCAGGCCAAAGTCCACCTTCACCTCCTGGGCGATCGGTTTTACACAGCAATTGACTATCACCGAGTCGTCGTGGTTGGGGAGCTCCGTTTTCGTGGGGTATTGGAAGAGGTACAAGCTGTCCTGCAGGTTCTTCGACAGGAACACGGGTATCTGGGGGGGATTGGCGGGGGATTTATGAATGGGCTACGGATGGTGCCCCTGCCATACTCACCTCCTCCACAATGGGATCGTCCTCGTCGTCCATGTCCATGGCTTTTTAAATTCGGATGAAGTTTCGTCTGCCTCACGGTGCACGCCTAAATGGGCGATGGCACTTTGCAACACTGGCCCCGTGCTGACCAACACTGCAACAGCTGACGGGCACAGTGGGACTAATTCTTAAATAAAATTAAATAAAACAGAAAATAATTCTTATTGTAAATGAAATGAAATAGAAAATAAATCTTATTAAAAATAAAATGAAATAGAAAAAAATATTAAAATAAGATATAGAATCTTTCCCTTTTAATCGTGGAATTGCTTGAACAAAAATTATAATTATAATTATTATTTGCAAATATAACAAATTTGTTTACTTGAAAAAAATATATATTTGATTTTATCCACTTGTTGGTAAAAAATTAGGTTGCTTAATTTTTAAAAATATTCAATAAAGTTATTAAATATTAGAAATGTTAAAGAATTCGACTTATAATAAAATAGATTAATAATTAACTTGAATAAAATATTAAAATATATTAATTGCAAATATTAAAAATATGTTTACTTGAAAACAAATGTATTTGATTTTATTTACTTGTAGGTAAAAAATTAGGTTGTTTAATTAAAAATATTCAATATAATGATCCAAAATTAAAATATTAATAATTAACTTGAATAAAATATTATAAAATATAATTATAATTACAGAAACTAAAATAAAATACGAAATAAATACCAACTAAACAAAATAAAACCCCAAATATTACCCGAATCTGAAACCACTGTGCAAAGACGCCCGGGGAAAATGTCTCTGCCGACCGCAACATTAAAGATATATACGCTATATGCTCTTGGTCTTGGCCCGATGCATACATAACCCACGCGATCATGTTCACGGTCACGTCGGAGATCTACGGCGAGAACAATTACCAGACGACACGCGATGGCGGCAAAGTGGTGTCCAGATTCCGGTTCGTCTACCCGGATTCCGAGGCGAAGCTGGCGAGGATTACGACGGATAAAGACGGTGACCTTGAGGTGGCGAGGCCACGACGTGGCGTGATCGAATTGGAACATTCCGAGGCCACAGAACTGCGTTTGGTGGGCCTGCAAGTGTGGCGCGGAGCCCTTCTCCTGGCGGACTATCTATTCTCGAAGAAGGATGAGTTCTCTGGGAAAACCCTCATGGAACTGGGCGCTGGCGTGGGCCTAACGAGCATAGCAGCGGGTATACACAATCCTGGGAGGATCTACTGCACGGATGTGGATCTGGGCTGCATACTGAAGCTGATTCGTGGCAATGTGCAAAGGAATTCCCAGCTCCTCAGTGGAAAAATCTCCGTCCTGGAGTTTGATTTCCTCGCCCCGAGAGAAGACCAATCTCAGGATCTTGTGGAAGCCATAGATAATAGCGATATAATACTAGCTGCCGATGTAATATATTCCGACAGCCTAACCGATGCCTTCATCTCGGTGGTGGATAATCTCCTGGAGCGAGGTCGCCAAACTCGCAGGCACAAAACCATTTACATGGCCCTGGAGAAGCGCTATGTGTTCACTTTGGAGGATTGCGATTCGGTGGCTCCCATGTACGAATACCTCATCCGGCAGACGGTGAATAAACCCTGGAATATGGAGCACTTGCCTCTGGATTTCCCCCAGTATTTCGAGTACGATCGCTGCAAGCAACTGATTCTGATCAAGATCACAGGTCGTTAGACAATTAATACCTTAGTGTACCTCACTAATTTAGTTAAATTTTGTCACCTTAGGTTGAGATATTAATTGAATTAAATAAATATTTAGAAAAATCTTATAGAATTTATATATTTTCCCTATCATTAAGAAATTATTGGGTTTAAAAAAACATTTTTAATAATGTTTATTTTTGTACTTGCACCAAGTAATTGGAAAACTTACAAAAGTAAGTACAAAAACCGTGCCTTTAAAAAGTGCCTAAATTAAAAACATTCCCATTTTTTCGAAATATACATCTTTTAATCTCCTACAATTAAGAAATCATAAACGTTTTGGGATTATAAAAACGTTTATTAATGTTAATTTTTGTACTTGCACCAAGTAATTGGAAAACCTACAAAAGTAAGTATAAAAACCTTGTCTTTAAGAAGTGCATAATTTCAAAACATTCCCATCTAAGATTAGTCAACAATGTCTACGCTTTAATGAAGAATGACCCAGTGGAATAAATACAACTAATAGATTCAATTGATACCTTAGTGTAGCTCACTAATTTAGTTAAATTTTGTCACTTTAGGTTGAGATATCACTAGAAAATAAACAACAATTTTCAAAACTTACATCTTTCAATATACATCCCTATCATTAAGAAATCATAAATGTTTTGGGATTATAAAAACGTTTATTAATTTTAATTTTTGTACTTGCACCAAGTAATTGGAAAACCTACAAAAGTAAGTACAAAAACCTTGTCTTTAAAAAAGTGCATAATTTCAAAACATTCCCATCTAAGATTAGTCAACAATGTCTGCGCTTTAATGAAGAATGACCCAGTGGAATAAATACAACTAAACTAAGCCCTGAACCCGGTGTAAAATCATCAACGATTGCCGATTGCGATCAGAGATCCTGCATGGCCAGAATGATGTTCTCCAGCGCCTGTCGAGCGTCCGTTGCGGGGAAATGTTGAAGAACAGCCAAGGCGGCAGCCGTGTGCTTTCGCTGCAGCTCCTTGGTTTTAACCAACGCAGGTCCCGCCAGAATGGCCTTGTGGATCTTGTCGTAGTCGATGTTATCCACCGACTTCTTGCCAGCCTCCAGTTGGCCATACATCCCGGGATCGTGCTCCAAATGGAAGAGAACCGGAGCACTAACCAGACTGAAAGTAACGTCCAGCGGCAGCTGGGGACACTGGAAGGGTTCGGCATCCAAACAGGCCTGCCAAGCGAGCGCCAAGTGCTTGCCAAAGCGGTACGCATGCCGCTGCAGTTCCTCACTCTGCCCGGCCAGCTTCAGCGAAGCTTGACAGGATTTGCCCAGCAGACTGCCGGCATTCAGTATGTTGCGGCACTCCCATTCCTCCTCGGGATTGCCAAGAACCTGGGCAATCGGCATGGGGGTCATCACATCGTGCTCGTTAAAATCCACTCCCACGCTAAGCGATGGTCGCTGGAAAGTTCCGGGCTTATAGGGCAGCGGATTATTCTGCTCATCGCGCTCCCCGATGAATTCCGATTCCGAAAAGTCACGCACTGCCGACGAAATCAGCTCCACCACCTCCTGGTTGCGTAGATTGGCCAACTCGGCACTGGAATGGCCCAGGAGGTAGTCGCCGGTCAGAAGACCGATCTTGTTGCCGAAGGACATGTCGTCGTAGGTTTCACCATCCTGACCAGCCTGGGTGCTCGATTGTAGGTTGACCACGCTCTAAAAAGGAGATGGAAATCTATTATAAACTATTCTTTCGGTTAAGTTAGGGTTAATTATTATTTATTAGTTCTTGGCATTCTTAAAAATCTGATTTTCCATACGCTTTTAAGGTTTTAACCTTATTTTAAATTTAACAAACGGACAAAAAAACGGCCGTTAAAATTATTTTAGCTCTTTATTACTTATTCTTTCGGTTAAGTTAGGGTTAAATTTAACTTACTGGTTCCTAGCATTCCTAAAATGTTTTTAGCTCTTCCTCACTTAACTTCAAAAACTAAAAAACCTCATCAACAACTTTATTTATGGTAATTTCGACAGCTCCGTCAAATAAATTGATGGAAAGTTATAGGAATCTCGGTTAGCTTTGTAAGCTGTGCAACTGATTTGCATAAAGAGACGCAGATTGGTTTCTTTTTTGTACGTTTATGAGTCACTTTCGAATGAAATTCCCTATCAAAAATTCAACTTACATTGTGCACCAGATGTGAGATCCTTATCATTTCGGTGACCTCGGCCAAAGCTCTTTGTGAGTGGAGCACTCCGGCACTCTTGTCCTGCTCAACATCCGGAACGCTAGGAGCATGTCCTGCGGCCTTGGACACCAGGAGCACAATCAATCCCCAGGCTTGCATCGTGTTTTTGCCATTGTAGAGCAGGTGCCTGAAAGGGGAAATTAAGATTAGTAATTATATCATATCTAGAAATTATTAAAAAGATATTTTTCCTTTGTTCTGGGTCACTAATGTAAACTAATATTTGCCATACTTATTAAAACTTGTAAAGTTCTTCTGAAGAACTCATTACTAACATTTTAAAAGATTTTTAAAGTTTTAGGGTATTTTTTATAGATAGGTAGATAGGATATATCAGATACATCTGTTTTAATTTTTGTAGATTTGATAAATTTTGTAATTTGCGGAACAAATATTGAAAAATATATTTTAGAGTAATAAATAATCCATTTACATGGCTTAACAGAAGTCACTTAAAAATTTCTTATAAACCTTACTAATCTCGAAATTATTTTTTTTAACATCTTATTAAAGTAAGAATTTTCTTAAAATGCTTAACTTAATTACATGGTAATTAAAAATGTTGAGTGCTATAATATGGCCTTTTGGATAGGTACATTTACATTTTTCAAAAATTTCTTAAAAACCTTACTATTTTAAATTTTTTTTAACATCTCATTAAAGTAAGGATTTTCTTTAAAATCTATATAATTAAAAATTTAGAGTGCCATAATCTGGACTTTAGGATCACCTACTTGGCCGTCTTCATCAGCGGATGGGCGCTGCCCACCAGTTTGCGCAGGTGCAGCGCCACATTGGCGATCTCGTCGCTGAGCAGCCAGCGCAGGCTGAGGAAGGATGTGGGATAGCCGACGATCCGCTCCGCCTCGCTGACCGCCCTGTTCCAGTCGTGACGCGGGGGCGGGGTCGTCACCTGTGCACTGGAATGCTTTCCACTGGCCGTCGACGTCGAAGTCCAGCGTTGCTGTTGTTGTTGTTGCTGCTGCTGGAAAGTGAAAGTTTGCAGCGCAGGCGCAACTTTGGCTGGAACCTGGAATCCCTGAATCTCGGCGGGAATCCTTCGTCGCAGCTGTTGCATAATCCTTAACCCACTGGCGCGGTACATGGTTGCCTCCTATTATTTGTTTTGCCTACGAAAACCACAATTACTGGCAATTGCTGGTGAGAAAATCGCGTTTTTAGCTCCGCTCCGTTGAATTGTTCGTCGAAAAGTGAAATCTTCGAGGTCCGCCGCCGCTGCTGGCGTCGCAGTCGGCGTCACCTGCTGCTGCCGCCGCCGCTGCTTCTTCTTCTCGGGCGGCCCACTTTTACAGTTGGTCGCTGCGCTCTCGGTTGGCCGCCAAGCGTTCTGTTTGTTTTTATTGCCCCACTCAGTGTCATGGAACTGCGAGGGGGGAGGGGGGGTGGCTTACCACGGCGGTCTTGAGCGGTAACAGGTTTTTGCTAGGCACGCGAAAAATATATCGATATTTTTACAAAAAATAAATATTTATATCGATGTCACTTGATGGTCTCCCTAAAATGTACGCAGGGTTAGCGGTGACACCAACCACGGGAATATGGTCACACCAAAATGGGAGTTCAATTGGAATAACAGTGTGACCAGGTGAGGCGATTCCGAAAACACCAAAAGTTCTGATAACATGGTCTCACTACCACGCGGTTCGCGTCTCGGCTAACCCGACGTACATTTTAGTGAGACCATGTTGTCAGATTTTTTGGTGTTTTCCCAATCGCCCCACATGGTCACACTGTTCCTCCAATTGAACTCCCATTTTTGGCGCCCATTTCTAGCCTCAAGATTAAATAAGATAAGGGAATTATTGGCGTATGCGGGATATCAGCTGGATTATGTTGGGTCCCAAGGGAGCTTTTGATAAATTCCATAAGATTTACTTGTTATCAAAGCCCTTGAAAGCCAATGGTTGAGATTGATTTTTGGGGACTAAGAATAAAGGGCTCAGTTTTACAGGCAAACCCTCAGTCGACTAAAAGTGTTTCGTGCTGAAAGTTTTTACATAAAAAATGTATTTGCATTTTAAATTCTTCGTTGTAATTATAATTCTAACTTCTGTTAGGAATTCAACGGCTGATATCCCCAACTGTGATTACTTCGATACCGTTGATATTTCGGATTTGAAAAGAGTCAACGATACTTACATATATCAGGGCCTCGAAATTCCTTCTAACCTTACTGCTGAGTATAATTATAGGATGTTAAGAGATGGATCCACAGAACCTGTGAAAAGTCACCTCAGAGCCTGTGTCTGTAAAGTGAATCCCTGTGTCCGAATCTGCTGCCCCCGCAAAAATATGTTAGCAAACGGAAAATGTAACGATGGCTTTAATAAAGAGATTACTCTAAAAATGGCAGACGTTACGTTAGAGGACTCAAACCAAATCCAGAACGTAGGGTGGACTACCAAGTATTTCCGGTTGAGGGATCATTTCGAAAAGTGCGATGAGATGCTGAGACTTAATGAGGATGATTACGTAATATTGAAGGTATGTATGTCATGCAACCTGAAAACATGATAGAAGTTTCTAATAAATGCTCTTTAGAACGGATCCATAAAAATATACTACACTAATGAAATCTGGCCAAAAGAACGTTTCTGTCTATATCCCCAGATTGATTCGGACATTCCCAATTCCATTTGGGTTATTCAACACAATTGCATTGGATATTTTCCGCCAGTCAAAAAATCACCGAAGTTGCGATTACGCAATACATGGACAGCCCCTTATTGAACAAACTACTAACATTCGTGGTTTTTCGTCAGGTTACAGTAGACACTTCTTCATGATAGCCAACTTTTTGTGGTTCTCTGTCATTAGCTTCCATTTATGGAAATTATTGACGAATAGAAGTGAGGATTCTTCGTTTGCTACCTACAGTACCTTCGCTTGGAGCATGGCTGCTATTTCAACAGGAGTTATGTATTTAGTGAATCTAATTTGGGAGGAGGATCTCCATAAATGGAACTCGTTGCCCTTAGTTGGTTATGACAAATGCAGGCTGGAAGGTTTGAATTGAAGAAACATTCATCTAAGCCTTAAGGGCTAGTACTCAACCCAACAAAAAGTCGTCCAAAACAAAAACTTCATATGAAACAAAATTTTTTGAGGTTGTTTTTCATATGAAGTTTTTTGTTTTGAACGACTTTTTGTTGGGTTGAGTACTAAGCCTAAACATATATTTCCTTTCGTCTACAGCTCGGGGGCCCTCATATTGGATATTTTTTATGGGACCAGAAATGATTCTAGCCCTTTTTAATGTGATTATGTTTATTCTTACGGTCATTCACATTTGGAAAGTTAAGAGCGAACTGAGAAAGTTCAAACAAGATGAAGAGAGGACTATACAATGCTTCAATTTTGATACTAAGACGTAAGAAATATCCTTTTCAGAATTTGGTTAGCGGTCTAATACACATTTCGAATTTCCTTCTCAGTTATCTAATATTTTTGCGGCTCTCTGTTATCATGGGCGTGTTTTGGATCTTGGATATTTTTTCTTTGTTGCAGCACTACAGCTTTTTTGCGGAGGTCTATGTTTTGGTCCTCTACATTGAAAGCAGTATGGGAATTCTCGTTTTTATGCTGCTTATCCTTAAGCGTAGCACCCTAAAACTGCTTATGGAGAGGTAAGTTCGCTATGCTTTCAGATATATTTTCGAATAACCAGTTCCCTGTTCCAGTAGAATTCGGAAAAGATGAACGATAAAGTATCCAGGCGGTGCTATATTTGCCCTTGGGAAACAGATGGAAATTGTTCATTCATAAAAATTTAAAAAACTTTGTAAATTATTTGATTAAACACCATTATTCACTAATAAAACTTATAACTGTCTGTATATCAAGTCGACTTTAAAAATATATCAAAATGCCAAAGCACCTATGCATATCAAATTATTTTAGTGTCCTAAAAAAAATATTTACTTATTTGCTGAGAATTGAATTTAATGCTAAATTTGAATGAACTATTCTTAACACTTATCAACATGTGGAAAAATTAAAGTCATATTTTAATTGATAGCCACATGAGTATATTTCTTTAACACTCAATTATTCTACACTAAAATCTCATGACACTTTTCTTTTAAGAAATCATTACAAAAAAAAATAAGTTGTACTGAGTTTTATTAATGGGTGGGATCATGATTATGATGGAGTTTAAACTTTAAAGACCCGGGAAAAGAATAACCTCTTGCTATTCAAGCATGAATAAATAAATTAACGAATTGGAATTATAATGAGATTGCAATAGATTAAATTTGTGTTGCCTATCATTTGGGGCGCGGACTGCCATTTTGGCGCCCATTTTCAAAAATATTCGCTAAATCCCGGTAAGTTGGAATGGTCACCCCAAAATGTCCGCGGGCTATCCGAGACGCATACCATGGATATATGGCCACACTAAAATGTCCGTAGGGTGTCTCGGCTAACTTAGCCGATGCACCTTCCTAGCATTCGCATGTGACCGCCCTCGAAATACTGGAAATGTATCGATACTCATATCGATGGGCCGGATAAAAAACATAACGCCTGAAATCGAAGAAGCAGCTCTCCCTCTCTCCTCTCTGAGTTAATGTTACGTATAACTTACACTTACGTAACTGACACTTACGTTTGCCCTTACGTTTTGGTGATGTGACAAAAACATCGATTGTGGCAAAAAACATCGATGTTTCCAGAAAATTTTAAAACATCGATGTTTTCATCGATGTTTCTCCACCTCTATTGCGAATTGTTATAAAAATCGATCGCAGATTTTTCCGAATGCGAATGCGAAAGAGAAAGTGGCACAAAATGTAAAAAACCAGCGAAAACTAGATCGGTAAATCCCAAAGAACGCCGAAAATAAGGAGTGAAACGGATGATCGAAAAATGCAAATGCAAAAGCGGATGGCCGAAGGTGTGCGTGTATGTGCTGTGCGGGTGTGTGTGTGTGAAAGAAGAGCTGCAACAAATTAAATATAAATAATAGTGCACAAGTGCCGTTGTGCGACAAGTAATTGTGGCGCAAAGTGATTGAATGGCATTTAAGCCGTGTTTAAACAATTGCAGGCGGAAATGTTTAATAGCTTTTAATTGCTCTAGCGGTCGCTGCCCCGACGCTGTGTGCGTGTGAGTGTGTGTGTGTGTGCAGGAGAGAAAGAGGTGGCGAAGAGGAGAGTGTGAAAGGGAGGAATATGCAACAACTGTGCGATTTTAGTTATCGGTGGCATTTTTTTTTTGGCTATTTCGAGTGGCCGAAAGTCAAAATCAGAAAAACTGATGTGTACACACACATTACTGCCCAGAAACAGAGAAAAAGACGGGGCGAAAGGAAAACTACGAAAGTGGTTGCTCTGCCATGTAGGTGTATGTTTGTCTGGCTGTGTGTGCGCCGTGCGAGAGGAATGCTGCCTGTCTATGTATCACGTTTCGCACAGAGTGTCTGTTTGTTTGTGTGCGAGTGCGAGTCTGTGCAGTGTTGTATAGTGCATAAATTATGGAATTTCGGATTTCTTTCGAGTTTTGTTTTAGTTTCTGATTTTTCCCTTAATCGATCTGTGTGCTCGCTCTCTCTGTCTCTCGCTCGAAAAGGTTGCATCCCCAAGAGATGCACAAAGAGCGAGAGAGATAAACAGACGCCGCCACTAATGCACACGCACACGCACACCAGTGCAAATGCAGTTAGCTGGTAAAACTTGTTTTCTCCCTCTCTCACACTCCGCGCTCGCTCGCTCTCTCTCTGCAAAAAGAGCAAAAGCCGCTATTCGGCCGCTACTCGCACTCGCTCTCTCTCTCGCCACTCGCCGCTGGTACAACTACAACTGCCTATATACCATATAGATGGCCGATTCAAAGCTAGGCGAGCAAAATTTCCATTGTGTGTGGCGGCCAGCGTTCGCAGTCGGTTCGAAAATTTCTGACTCGTCATTCGTGCGCTAAAAACACAAAATACAACGCAAGAAACACAAGCCTGAGTAATAGATTAAATTTAAATGTATCTCAAAGTACTGTTATTATTCGAAAATAATAAAAATAACCGCTGACTCTCGGTTTTTCGTGTGTCGAGTGCCCGCTAGTGTGTGTGCTTGTGCTGCCCTATTACTCATCTCTTTTTGCGCTCTAAAAAGTATAATTTTCTTTTCGAAAAACCATAAATTAGCTGTTTTTAAATCCGAATACAGCCAAAAAACTCTTACCTATTTTACTTTTTGTCTACATCAACGATTAACGAAAAATCCAACGACTTTCATCGTCGTTTGTGTGTTTCTAGAAGTAAATGTGTGCGTGTGTGTGTGTGTATACTCGCTGCCTGCGGATGAAAAAAGTCAATTTCTGAGTCGCTCTCTCTCTCTCGGCGGCCCTCTCTTTTGCATGAATGAAACGGCGAATGAACGAACCGTTGTAAATGTGTGTGTGTGTGCATGAGTGTAGCAACAAATAAGCAAGGAAAAAACAATAAGAAAATTAACTATAAACGCAGTTATTTCGAAATGAAAAACAAATTAAGATAAAACGCAAAAGGAGTGACTGAGTCTAATAGTTTTCATATTCCAGCTTAACCAACAACAACAGCAGCATGCATAATTCTACAGTATGTGTGTTTCATTGCCAAAGCAACGTTTACGTTTAAAACCTCTCGCCAGAGAGCAAATAAATACAAAATACACATAAATAAATAAATAAATCAAATCAAAACCAAACAACCAAACATCAAATAGCAAATTACAAACAAAATTCAGCAACAACAACAGCAACAAAATATCGAAAGCAAAGAAACGAGACGAGACGAAAGAGAGGAGCTCTTCAATTGTGTATCCGTGTGTGTCGTCTCTCTCGCTCTCTCTCTCTCGCTCTCGCGTGTGCCTCCGTGCCTATACCTTTGTGTGTCTGTGTGCGTGCAGCAGAATCAATAATAAAAAATAAAAATCCAAAAAAATAAGCAAATGTGCAAAATACTTGAGTGTATCCAAATCCAAATCAACAACAAATAACAACACAGCCCAACGGATAAATAACAATAATCGCAATACACTCTAAGCAACAACGTTGAGAAAATGAGGTGCTGCTGCTGTGCGAAGAAAACAAGCCAAGAACTATGACGCATCAAAATCATCAGACAAACGGCGCAAGTTTGGAGGATTGCCACACAAACTTTTATGCCTTGGTGAGTAGTTGTTTTTTTTATGTTTTTGCAATTGTTTTTATTGTCGCAGTGAGTTTTTTTTTGTCGACTATAAGATCTAGGTCAGTGAGGATTCAGAGGGGGTGTTTCAAGCAAGGGGGGCTATTGGCTTGCGGGGGTGTGTCACCCACACAGTGGCAAAACTGAACCACCGATCATGGGATCCAATCTCTCGCTCGCCATCTCACTCTCTCCGCCTTATCGATTGGCAGCCGAAACGAAGACGCCGCCGGTCAGCGACAGCTGTTTATCGTTATCGCTCCAGATGCTTCGCGAAGAACCCGAAAAAAGTTTTCATAACTAAAGTCATACAAAACGGCATTAAAACTTACAAATTAGAGATTTTACCTTGGTATGTTCCCGATAGTTTATATTACATTTTTATAGGGCAGAGTATTAACTCCCTTTTTTTTTTATTTATTTTTTTTTTTTAATATTTTCTGGTGCTACAAGGACTTCCTTATAAATTAATGCACTAGTCACAAAAGTGGGATGAAGTGGGATTCACATATTCATTTTTGATTTTCATAATTTTTGTTTTTAATTATTTAGGATTTAATTATTTACATTCTTATAGGGAAGGGAATTCATTCCCAAATTCTTGAAGTGGAATTCACATTTCCATTGTGATTATTCTATTTTTGTTTTAGATGAGTTTATAGGATTTAATTATTCCTGAATTCATAAGGATCGTGCTCTCTTATGAACGTTTAAATTCTTATAGATATAATGGTTTTTAAACTCAAGTCTCTTACATTTTATTAAGTATTAAAAACTACAGTGGTTTTATTTCGATTATTAAGTAAAGCCTAGTCTTAATTGTAGGTAGTATTACAAGTAAAAGATACTTCGTCAATTGTCCATGTGTAGAAATACAACCGGTTGTCTGGCTCAAGTAAAATAGGCACAAATCCTTTAAATAATTTAAGATACTTTTTGTATTCTCAGCTTTCTTAAAGTTAGATGATTGTGTTTTTGCATTCTTAATATGCCGGATCTAATATTGAGTATAAGTATTCAGATTCAGTATCCATAAAAACCTATAGTATCTGGAGTGATAGATTTCGAGTGTTTACTGTAGCTGTGAAAACGGGTGTCTTTGTGGCAACCTGGCGACTTTGTGGGTTTTGTGACTGCGCCTCGGTGACTTTGTGGCCCATAACAGGTTCTCCTTCTCCCCGAGCCTCAAAAGTCGAGACTACAAAACTCAAGACCCGCGACTGAAGACTGAGGACTGAAAACTGGGTACTACGTGCGACTAGTTTGTTGGCCCCGCTAGTGATTGTTGCTATTGTCTCTTCTCCTCCTCCTCCTCTTTGGCATATTTCTTTAATGAATCTCACGGCAAAAAGGGGAGATGGAAGAAATGAGAGGAGACACAGAAGCCGAAAACGGAAAGCCGAAAGAAATAGTCAAACTGAAGAGGCGATGACGACGACAATGCGTACAAGTCAACGTGCTCCACTTCCCCCGTCCCCTTTTCCCCTCTCTCCGCTTACAACTCTCTGGGAGAGTTTGGAGCAGCCGCGGGGAGGAGGAGAGAAGGAGGTGGGGAGGCCGACGCCAACGAAATAACGAAACAATAACAAACGCGCCAAACTTTCTCTGAGCGCGAGAGAGCAAGGCGACAGAGCGAGACGGCGAGCGGGAGCGGAGAGTGAGCAGTTTGAACTTGAGAGGCACGCGCGCGTGAACAAATACAAATGCAAACACAAGCAAAAAGCATGTCGGAATGATAACAGCACAAGAGAGGGACATACGCTCTCCCTCTCTCTCTCGTTGAAGGATTGCAAAAAGTGAGAGGGAGAAAGATAGACAGTGGGCAGATAAAAGATAGAAAAAATCAACCTACGAGATAGCTGCTCGCCCAAAAATAAAAGCCAAACCAAACCGATACGAAACGAAGAAAAAGCAGCGAGACGAAATGAGAGCGAAAATGAAAACACACACAAAAATGGCAAAAACGAAGAGCCAAGCAGCGGAAGAATGTGGAACATTTTTGTCGTCAAGACAAGACGGTGGAAGAAAGAGAGGGCCTGACAATTGGGGAGAATGGCCGGTTTGGGGGAATACCTTTGGGTGTGCTTGTGTGCGTAAGCGACCGACCGCCCGCCCGCCTGTGTGTGTGTGTGTGTGCGTGAAGGTGCAGTTATTTATTTTGGCCCCATCTCGCTTTGCCCCATTGATTTAGCATTGCTCGCTTGCGCTCTCACTCGGCACTTGCCACACCAGCAACTTGTTTCCATTTTCCACAATTATTACCATCCTAAAACCTCTATAAGACGAGTTTCCCCGACTCGAAGCCCGTACAAATTAGAGGAGAGTTTTCAGATGTTAAAGTACACAAGTGATTTTATTTTCACAACAGTTGATTGAGAATTGTACTTAGTTCGAAATTAAGTACTTGATTTTCTGTTTGTTGTTGGAGAATGTTATGGGAATTATGTTTCAGTAGCTCTTTGATACAATTTTAATGTAATTACTAAAGCTTATTCAAGTTTGAGGTTTTGGTTACGGTTTTAATTCCTGAGTTTATCTACACAGCGATAATATTTACATTTTAGGTGCGTTGGTTTTCCCATATGGAAATGCCGTTTTAAGGTAGAAATTTCGAGTTTCTGTGGAAGTTTCTTGTTTTTTTTTGTGAACCTGGGAACTGTTGTATGAAACCAACGCAACTTTGCAACGGAAGCCGCCAATGACGACCCCAAATGGTTAAAAAAGCTAAAAAGCCAACGAGCCCAGTTAGTCAGTTCAGTCACTCATTCTTCTTTTTCTCCGTGCTTCTCTCTCATTTTCGTTTTTTGTTTCTTCTTCGGTGCCCCCAAGTTTTTCTTGTCTCTGCTGCAGCTCCTCTTCCGCTCCTCCTTTCCCCCGTTTCCACCCTCTTTGCCGTTTTTTTCGTGCTTTTGTTTTGAGTTGCGAGGCAGCGGAAGATTTTCGAGCTTCGCTTTGGTCGTTTTTATGCTTTGCTTGTTGTTTTTACTGTTGTTGCTGCTGCCAAGTGCAATGAGGAATGTATTTTTACATGTGTCTGTGTGCGATTCGCAAGATTTCGCAACACTGGTAAATTAGTGGGCAACAATTCAAGATGATTATCGTTTTTGCATAGATTGAAATGCACTCAGGAAAAATGCTTTGCCTCAAAGTAACGGAAACTCTATACCAAACAAGGTTATACGCGAAAAAGTTTTTACAAAATACAAAAATTGAGGAGCAATTTTCCAGAGAAAATGAAAGATCCTAATTTAACATTCATCGATTAATTTTTCCATCACTTAAAATTCAGTACGAATATCGTGACAAAAAAATCAGATATTTGTAATTCAACCTAACGTCATCGGTAGACATTAATGCAAAATCCTATAAACTTTTATTTAGAATCCAAATCTCAGTGAGTCACAAGATGATGTAGACTTTATTTTTATATTTAAAAATAATTTATGAATGTAAGAAACTTGACAGTTAAAATTTCACAAACTATTGCGAATTATTGCGAAATAGCTTTAGTTTACCTAGCATTCTATCTATAGTATTTATAATGGAATCTAATCGTATATTTAATAGGTCAATAAAATCTATTTTAATTGCATTTCTTATTAAATCATTATATTTAGTATTTAGCTTGGAATATTTTGTAATTTTTTTTTTAGAAACACAAAATGAACTTAAAGTGATTGGGATTACATCTTTAGATTTATTCTTTGTAAAACATTTAAAATCAAATTTCAGTATCTTATTAAAATACTATTTTGGTAAAGTTTATTTAAACTATTTTCGAGATTCTTCCTCCAACACCTGAAATAACAAGTCTTTGCTATTTCCTATACGTCATTTGTAAAAAGATCGTGTAGACATAGAACTTTCGTCACGGCGGGGTAAACAAATGATAGGAACTACTTCCCTATAGATAAAGATAGTGTAGTAGTACTAAGTAGTTATCAGTTGAGTGTATTACAGAACCTATTTGGCATTAAGTCTGGTCCCCATTACCAGTACCTGCTTAAATACGCATTAATGACTAATTCTCTATTAACTCTCTCTCTTACAGACTGATTTATGTGGAATAAAATGGAAGAAGTTCGTTAACGGGGAGCGGCCGAACGCATCGAGCGATCCTTTAGCGGACCCGATCCTGCGCTCCTATTCGCGATGCATCCAGGCGGACATGCTGTGCGTGTGGAGGAGGGTCCAATCCACGAAGACGGACAACGCCGACCCGAATGCCTTAACCTTCGAGATCGCCACCTCGACCAAGGTCCACCCGCCCCTTTCGCTGGCCGCCGCCAAGGAGCTGTGGATCTTCTGGTATGGCGAGGAGCCCGATCTCAATGAACTGGTCGACGCCGAGCTGCTCCGAGTAGCGGGTAGGTTTTTATCCCTAAAAAGATCTATGGAACGAAAATACATGTGATACTTGTGGTTAAACTTATTAAGACCAATTATAAACAGAAATCAGGGAGTTTCAAAAGCGCATCCCAAATATCAGAACACAAATTCTACTTAAATCTTGGTTCCGCTTGAATAAAACTAAGAAACAAGAAAATTTTGTTAACTATAACTGTTGAAAAACTATATCCAACATTTGTCAAAGAGTTTGCCCGCTTGTATTTTCTTATCAAAAATAATCATTTTGCTCTAGAGATTCAGTTGTATCTTAAAATAAACACTTCATAAAAATAAACATCCAAATTAACTTGTTTACTGGAACTTATACGTTGATAAACAGTTTAAAAGCAAAGTGTTATATTTAAGTTCGATTGTAATATTTTCTCCCTCTCTCTTTCACTCCCACACACACAATCACACATTTATTCTCACACACACACACACTCATGGCAACTGGGTGATGAATTTAATAAAGCTTCAAGGCCGCATCCATCGCATGCAATTGCAACAACAAATTTTCGCCATCTCTTTGACGTTTGTGTTTGTGTGTGTGGGTGTATCTGTGTGAGAAAAGCCAAAACAAATGCGACACACAAACAAACAAACAGAGAAGCACGCGAAATACATTTCGATTGCGGCTGTTGATGATGATTATTATTATTATTATTGCTCTCCTTGTTTCTCTCCATCTCTTACTGTTTTCGCACTCTTCTCCCCTCCCTCTTCTCCCTTTAACTTTCCTTTGGCGTCACTCAACTCACATGGCGTCGTTTTTAACCGTCAGCAACAGAAAAGAGAAAGAAAAAAAATTAAGAAAAAACGTCAATCGTAGGCGGTTGTCTCCCATCTCCCTCCCACTCACACACAAAAAAAACAACTGGATATTGAGTCGTCATAAAAATGTAAATTTTTCTTTTCGTTTAAATAGACAACTGGATATTAAATTCGAGTTTAAATTGAGATTAGTTAGAGAAAAGTGTACAATTCCATAAACTAGTTTAATAAATATAGTTTAAGCCCAAAATCTGTTATTTTTCCCCGTGTATCTAAGGAGGCAGTGCTAAAACGTCACCTGTCATTTGCAATGTTTTTCGCTCGCTCTCTCTTTCTCTCTCTCGCTCTCCGGTAATTATGCAAACGAAGAAGAAGGGTGCTCTCGCGTTCTCCCTCTTTCTCTACGTCCCTCTCTCTTGCTCTTTCGAGGGTTGTTCAATACACACTGGCCTTCGAAAGAAGCTCTCTCTTTCGCCCCCCTTACTATCGCACCCTATCTCCATTTCTTTCCTTTCTTATCAGCCCATTGCGTGTGGCTACTATTTATTCAATATTTTTGTTATTGCCTCATTATCTCTGACCACTAACTACGTACTACGTACATTATTGTTCATCGTAGAATTTGAATTTCATTTTCGGCTTTTCTGTGGCCAATTCCATTACCCACTAAACTTAACCACAGGTTGCCCGAGATTCGTAACGCCGATATCTGCAGGGCTTTTTTTTCTGATATTTTAAAGAAAGAATATAGCAAAAGTTGGATTAGGTCTTTAATCTGTAATGTTATTTCAAAACTATTAATTTCCACAAATACTTCCAACTAAAAAATATAATATAATTTAGACTATTATTATTTCAATTGAGTAGAATGTCTATTAATCAATTTCCATAAGTTTTATTGACTAGAAAAAGTCAGTAGAGTGTGTAAACACGCTTTTACTATTTAGATTGGATAATACAAAATGCTATAATATCCCTAAAATAAGAAAAATCGAACAGGTTTACAAAAATTTAAAAACTTTCCATCTAGTAGATGCTTTTTGAGATACAGATTCTTTTGAAGTGCCCGACTGAGGCACGAGATACGGAAGTTTGACTGTATCTTTCGTTATCTGCCTACGTCATTGTGTCCCACTGATTTTACAGTTAGCTTTTGCTGCCTGTTTGCGCTAACCTTTTCTTCGTTTTATTTAGGCGCGCACTTTTTTACCGTCTGGAATTGAGAGTTGAATGCACGTCGCTTTTGCCGCTGATGAAATTATCGCTTTGTTTTTATTTTATCTTTAGCCTTTGTCATTGTTGCAACGCCTTGTTTTTTGCATGTTTTTTTTTTAATGACAAGGACACTGACTAATTGCATTGGCATTACTTTGTCTCCGTCTTTTGGGTGAATTTTCGTTTTCTTTTTATAGCCATTTCGGCCATAAACAACAAAAGTGGCAAAAAACTGTCGTCCCCCATCTTGTTAAAGTGTGTGTGCGTGCGAGTGCGTGTGAATGAAATTCATAAAGAAAGAGAAGAGCGGCGAAGAGAGAGCGCATTGTTGTTTCTCTGGTTTGAAAACGGCAACGCCGCAAATCTCAGCCAGCCAGCACAGTGGGGCAAAAACTGCAAACAGTGGGGTTTCATGAAAATGAAAATGCCGTTAGTCAATGGAATTTCAATCTTTAAAATGCGAAACTTTAAAGTCGTAGATTAAGATGGGTAGTTTACTTACCTCAAAGATAAATCGAAATCCACTGCTATAAGATAGATAGGTTTTAGGATAAGGTTATAAACTATATAATTTGAAAAGCTAAAAAACATATATTTTTAAATTAAAATTTTAATTAAATATTTTAAAAAATCCTCTATATTTAAATTATTAAGACAAATGGATGATTTTGAAGTGACAATTGTCAATTTAATGTACTTGTTTCCCACCTCCCACTGTAAACTAATTTACATTCCACTTTGTTGGGCTATTTAGCTTGTCTTCCTTCTTGCTGTTGGCATTTGTTGGACATTTTTTGGACATTTTGGACAGCAGGCGTCATCGGCAGACACGCCTACACGCTAGAGAATTCCAGTAGTAGACCCCCAATTTCCATATATTCTAGCATTATTTACCTCCCTCCCCCTTCCCATCCATTGCTTACCCACCATAAAAAACACTCTACACACGCTACTTGTTGTCATTGTACTTAAAGTTTGTTGTTGTATTTCCGATGCCATACGATTTTTACCTTAAACAGCTGTCATTTGTACGCGTGTGTGCGTGAGCGAGTTGGGGTCGTTGTGTGCGTGTGCTCCACAATTGGAGCCAATAATTACGTGCTGCTGCTCTCTGACTACAATAGAGAGAGAGAGTCGCTCTTTTTGCAATTCTTCTCTCTCAATGAGCTTAAACTGGTTTGCAAGCTTGGGCTTAATTACAATGCGCTTTCTTGCTCACTTTGTTGTTGTTTCTGCCTTTTGCATTCGTGTTTTCTACCTGATTTTGGTTTTGGCTCTGTTATTGCGCTTACTAAACAATTTTTCAATGTGTGTGCGCGCAGATTATTGACCTTGATTAAACATTTGTTGCTGCCTGTTGTTCTGTTCTCTGGTGTGTTGATTCTTTTTTGTGTGTCACGCAAATGCAAAAATGCTAAACAACGCTCTCTTAATTACACGTTACAAATGTTGTGAAATTCTCACCAGGCGGCGAAGAGAGTGGTGGGGGGATGGGTGGGAGGGGGGGTTCGATCTGCTGCGTTAGCAAAATGCTAACCTAAAATAGCATTGTTTTTTTGGGCCACAAACAAAAAGAGCAGCGAAGAGAGTGTGCCTGTGTGGGTGAACGAGAACGAGTGCACGCCTAGCGGCACTTTGTCTCCCAAACAACCACTCTCTCTTACTCGCTACTTTCCACAGAGCGACTTGCCACCTCTCTCTTCCCGAGCGAGTGAAAGAGAGGAGCAGCAACATGTGCACAAACCACACGTGCTAAAAAAAATACACCCACACAGACGGGACCGATTTGTGTGCGTGTGTTTGTGGAATTTGCATTGAGCAGTCGCCGTCGATTCCGATTCCCCGATTCCCGATTCCGATTCACCCGATTACAATTCCTGTTCCAAAGCTTTGAAGTTGGTAAAAGAAGGGGGAAGATGCGGATATCTAGCAGCTGTGATGGGATGGGGGAAATGGGTGAAAAGCGGAATGACCAGTATCTTTTACTCGAAAGTCAATTTAAAAATGCAACCAAGGAAAAGTATCTTGTGGCAGCAATGGTTGAAAGAAATGTTTGTGTCCTTATTAAAATTTTTTAAGTACCACCTCATATTTTGTTTGCTGAAGCTTGAAGTCATTCTTGTTTTTTTTTGTTGTTTGTGTTTGTCGTCCCGTTTTGTTTCGCATCGTCTCTTGCTTTTCTTTTGTTTGTTTTCTGAGGGAGAGCGGCTGAAGTTGCAGTTGTTGTTGCTTTTGTGTTGGCTGGCCTACCCTTGTGGGCTTTTATTTATTTTTTTATTTTTGGCGAGCTTTGAACTTTTTGCCGTTGGGTAGTGTGTCAATGTGTGTGTGTGTGACCTCAGAGAAGAAGAGAAGCGAAGAAGAGCCGGCTTGCAGGATGGAAATTGGAAGTGTGGGGATGGGGGATGGGAAATATGGAGATGGTGGGATAATAATAGTGGTGAGGATGGGAAGGAGGTGGGGGAAGAGAGGCAGACTCTCTCACGCACTCACACACACTTAGGCGTAATCGTACATTGCCCTTTTACATATCCCCATGTGTGCGTGTGAGTTTTTAAGCGTCGTTGTAAAAAAAAACTCACGCTGATCTCATTGAAGAGAAAAAAGAAATGTATATAACAGTAGCACTAGCCATACAAAACAACAAAAATAGTTATTACGCTGATTTTTTTTTGCTTTGTTTGATATTTGTCCGTGTTGTTTACCTTTACGTAATTATCTTTGCAACATTGTTGACCAAAGAAGACAAAGAAGAAGCAGGCGAAATCAGTGCAGGCGTGGGAATTAAGGAGAAAGAGAGGAAGAGAGAGTTAACACATACACACATGTGTGTGTGTGGGTGGTGGATGCTTGGAATTTTCCAAAAATTTCTAGACTGTCCTTTTTCTTTCACAAATCCTTTCCCTCATCTCTTCTTTCCCGTTTCCCTCTCTCTCTCTCTCTCTCTTCCGTTTACTCAATGCTTGTTCTTTTTGTTTTCAAGTGTTTGAACTTCCGCTTCGGGAATTTTATTTTGTTGCCTGGCGGCTTTTTGTCGCCCTCTTTACTTCTTTTCTTCTCACGTTGCATTTTTACATTTTCCGTGCTACACATATTTGTATCTTTTGGTAGTCTACCCATCTCGCTCTAAGTTTGTTTGTCATTTTAAAAAAATACAAACGAAAACAAAACAATAATAAAAATAAATAGTCTTAAAAGATTTTTTTTGTTGTTTTTGAGGCGTGCGCGCGTTGTTGACTTCTCTTCTGCGGAAAAGTGAGAGAGGAGCGAAAGAGAGGGATTGTTTTGCGTTGCAGACGTCTCTTCTCATTGTTTTTCTTATTGTTGTTAACTAAATTTGTTTTTCTCCTTCACTTGTTTTTTGGGTATTTTCCACTTTACATTTTAATGAAACCCCAAAATGTTTTGGACATTTACGTGGGAAATAATGACGAATTTTGTGATACACCCGGTACTTGAAAATCCATTTATGTTGTTGTACATGTGGACATATAAGAAGGGATCTTCATAAGAAGGCTAGAAAACTATTCAGAATATCTTTCATAAATTACTGGTAGTAACTAACATTCTGTAAAACAAACACCTTTTGATCCTAAACATTTTATTACTATTTTAATAGTTTACAGGGCATAAAGACCAATGGTTATAAACACTTTTACTATGACTTGCTAATCTTTTAATTAAATACAATCTCTGTATTCAAAAAGGTCAATGAACGAATGTACAATTTTGAACTAAACATTTTGTAAACCTTGAAAAAGTATCATATGAATATATTTATTTTTTAACAAATGAAATGGATAACGATTGAATTAAGCTAATTTGAAAAACCAACGAGGAAGATTGGGGATCAATTAGTTAGTACATTTCTTTCACTTCAAACTCATTAATTTAAAATGTATTTTATTATATTTTAGCCAACCAAGCGCTTTGGAATGGCACCTGGAAAGGAGCCCTTACCTACGAGTGCCGATCGCTTCTCTTCAAGGCGCTGCACAATCTCATGGAGAGGTAATATTATATTTATCAATCTATATAAATCTTATAAAAACTAACACTCTTTAACCAATATTTATTACAGATTCGTGCTCACCAAGGACATTGTGCGATTTGGCAAATGGTTTGTGCAGCCCTGCACCTCCAGCGATCGTCTCTTTGGACGCAGGTATGTGATCTAAGTGTAGGAAATCCTGAACTCCTTCGGATATGAACCTTAATTGATGTGAAAATGCTGAGAATACCGTCCAATTCGCACATACGGTCATATCCTAGAACAAAGAACTCAGGAACTCTGTGCAATGGCATTGAAGCTTGTGACATTGCATCGTTCTTCCTGCGACATTTACAAAAATAATAATGCTTATGTAGTTTGGTTCACATATTACGAAATTGATAGTAAACCATTTTTATCAAGCTAAATTTCATATGGAAAGCCCAAAAAAAACCATAAATATTTATGATTGTTTGTTTTTTAGGGTTATAGACTTGTCATATCAGTAAATAAATCAATAAACGAATAACATGATTCGGGGATTTTGTATTGTAATATTATTAATTCCAAATAAAATTCATGGCTTACAAACTATTTACTAAATTGCTTTAAATTTAAAACATATTTAAATTAAATTTAAATTTAACTCTATAAATTTCCTTTTACCTTTACCTTATACCTTCAAATAAAATTCCTGGCTTCAAAACTTTTTATTAAATTACTTTAAATCGAACTATAAATTTTTTAGATTTATTGGTAATTTTTTTGTGATTTAGAAGAAAAAATTAAGAGTATAAAAATTATTAAGAATTTAAATTTCCTTTCAAAATTACCTTTTCTAATAATCTTTTATTTTTTCTTGCAGCTCCCAGCACTTGTCCTTCTCATTCACGTTCTTCGTGCACGGCGACACCGTTTGCGCCTCCATAGATTTGCGCGAACATCCCGCCGTGCGTCCGCTGACCAAGGAGCATTTGGCCGAGGCGGCGGCGGCCTTTGCAGCGTCCAGTTCGCCGCCAGGATCGTCGAGTTCTCCGGCATCAGCGGGCGGAGCAGTGCCTAATCCTGGCCAGGACGCCAATGGCGCCGGAATGGAGCCACTGGACGGTGGCGAGGGAGCAGCCAAGGCAGCGCCACCTGCGCATGCGCGCAAGGTGATGTTGGCCCCCTTCGGAATTGCGGCCATACTCACCGGCAATAGCTATAAGGCCAGCGATCCCATTGCGGAAAAGATCCTCGAGGACTGGGCCTCGTTTTTTCCGCTGTGCAATAAGGACAACTCGGATGTGCCACCGGTGGTGGAAGTGGTGTCGGGTGAGTAGCTACCTTAAGATCAATCTCATGGATATACTTTATTATAATCCATTTATTTTATAAACCCACAGGTGGTCATAAGATGTATCATCCCACGAACTACGTACTAGTCACAGACCTGGACGACATGGAGCACATGGAGTTCGTCGAGATGCAGAAGATGCAGAGCTCAGTGGGCGGAGCGGCGGCGGCTGAGGCAGCTGTCCTGGCCTCGGCTCCTCCTTCCCTGGGCGCCGCTCCTTCTGCAGCAGCAATACCCGTGGGTCCGGCTTCGCTCAACGCTCCAGGAGGCGGAGGAGGAGCAGGAGCAGGAGCCGCCGCCGCCGCCAAAGAGGCATCCCGCAAGGCAGCTCCCCAGGCAGTCAGCGCCCTGGAACGTCTCGCCTTCCAGCCCTACTACGATCAACGGCCCACCTCGGGCTTCACCTTCAATACCAACAATACTCACATACCCGCCTCGGCAGCCGTGGAAATGCCGGAACGAACTTGGCAGGATTGCGTGATGAACACGCTCCACGTGGACGCAGCAGCAGCAGCGGCGGCGGCAGCCGTGGCTTCTTCTACACCAACCTCGGGAACAGGGACATCATCATCGGCTGATGGCGATGAGAATGAGCAGAATAAACCGCCGCAGCAGGATTCCAAGCAACTGGTGCAGCAGCAGATTCAACAGCATCAGCAGCAGCAGCAACGTCAGAAGCTCTGGAATTTCGTGGATCCCATGCAAAAGGCGCCCTGCATATGCACAAAGTGAGTTCCGTTCTTTTAGTCCTCTTGAAAATTGTAGTGGAGTTTCCCAGCTCTGTTATTTACTCTCCATATGCAAGGGTATTTATCCAATCTCTAGAGGTTTTGAAATCGTAGTTTAAGTGTCTGAAGTTGTACAGGAAAATATTATTTTCTGGTAGTTTGTGCGTTCTCAATTCAGTTTGATTTTCACAATTGAAAATAAATAGGTTTTAGGAAATACTATTGGATTTTGATTATTAAATTTCTTTCGAGGTTGATTAAAATCCCTGTGGTCAAAATATAGTAAAGAAAAAATAACTTTTGCTTACTTGATTTTATAAAAATTTTACACAACTAAAGTAACATTTTTTAAAAATATTTAAAAACCTAAATTTCTTTGTTGCTTATAACTACAATTTTAATTTTTAGGGGGTTCCAATAGGGGCTTTTATTTCTAGAGAATTTTGGAAATACCTTTCCTTTTATTCGCGTGTTTTTTCTTCTTATTTTTTGTGACCCTAAAAAACCTTAATCTTTTTGCTGCCTCTCTATTAGAATAACCACTTTTTAAATTATGCATATAAGACTGATATGAAATTGATGTAGTGGAGATGTTGTGCTCCCTCCAAGACCCTTAAAAACCCGCTTTGATGGCATGCCTAAAACAAAAGTACCTTTACCTTAGCAAACAGTAGGCAGTTAAAGGCGGTAGTTGACCTTCTTTTTACTGTTATCTGTGCATGCGATAGGCAATAGATTTTTTCCGTTTCTTTTTTTCTATACCATTTTTTTTTTGAGTTACCTAACCCACACAGCAGCAACAAAACAAATTAAAACTTCAGCCAAGAGACAGAGCTACGAAAGCGAAACGTTATAAATTGTGTTGCTAGTGTCTAAACCCGAAAAAAACAAAAAAAAACCAAACAAATTTCAGCGCCCAAAGCAGCAGCAGCAGCAGTAGCAACAGCAACAGCAACATTAGTAATATCAGCAGCAACAAGCGACAACAGCAACCGCTGGGATCGCCGGCACTGCGGGCAGCAGTTACCGGTGCCAGTGGCAATAAGTCGTCGTCGTCGTCTGCTTCATCGTCATCCTCCTCGTCGTCGTCGTCGTTGTCCTACCAGCAACATTACCACCAGCAACATCTACAGCAGCAACAGCAACAGCAGCGACCGGGAACACCTGTGCCGCCGGCAGCAGCAGCGGCGGCAGCAACATCGCATCATTCCAGTTCCCTGAGCAACACTTCCGCCTCCAATTCTTCCGCGACCTCCGCTCTGCGGCGCCACAATGTGCCGTTCCACAAGCGGTTGCTCCATTCGCTGGCCTCCACCGCCGCCACCTCCTCCACGGCCTCCAACTTTCGGGGCAAAAACCACAGCAACACCACAACAGACACCAATATACCAAAACAAAGGTTTGTGTGTTGAGTGGAGTGAAGTGAAGTAAAGTGCAGTGGCGTCTGTTCATTATAGCCAGTGCTGCCTATGTTTTAGTTTAACGCTATTCAGTTTTCTCTTTTTCATATACTATTGCGGTCAAACTAATAGATAATAGAGGAATATCGTTTATTTAAGGATTCAGAATGATTAAATGTTTACTGAGATTTGGTTTGGTAATTAAACCAGCTACAAGATACATAATTTAAACCATTTTATAATCTTCAGAAAATTAAAAAATTTGTTTTTAATATTGTGAATAAAATTTTTAATAAGAATAATGAAAAATATGTTTTTTACAAAGTAAATGTAATCTTCAAATGTAAATTATTAAAAGTTTATATACTATTAATTTACTACGATATACAATCACTTTTCAAAAACGGATTCCTCGCATTTAAAGAAAATTTCATTGAGTGCTATTATCTTGATCGCTACTGTATATACCACCCGTCCTCTTACTTTCGCTCTTTCTACACACTATATATTTTTCTATTCACTCTCTTCACACGCTCTGTTAACCTTATGATTTCTTATGTTTTATTATTTTGTTGGTTGGTTTTGAGCATATTATTTCTGACCCCTAACAAAAAGTACACTGGAATCGAAGAGGGGTGCATTTAAATTCACCACGCCCCCACAAAAAAAAGGAGTCAGCACACACACAACAAAAACATTCGCGCGTCGCCAACTTGCAATAACAATTTCTAATTCCAATTCACTTAATCTCGTCCTTGGTAAATGGTAAATAAGCAAACATTAAAAATAAAAACAAAGCAACGCTGAAAAAAAAAGAAACAACGATATAACAACAAATTGTATAATATTTTCCATTTCGAGGACATACAACACGTTTTGTAGCATTTAACTAGCTTAGTATCTACTGCCCCCCACTCTCGTCCAACCCCCAAATCCACAACCCCATTGCCGTTCTCATTTTCTCATGGCCCGTTTTTCCAAATACTCGATACTGGATTTGGTTTGATTACGATTGGCTAGCGGAAAACTCGGTTTATAGTACTTTGGTTTTGGTGCCGCATGCATCTTTGTCTTATTCTTCTAGGTTTTATGCATTTTGTGGAATGATTTTTATTTATTTTGCTGGATTTCTTATTTGTAAATAACAATAGCATTTATAATTATAACAATGTTGGTGTTTTAGAAATCTCTGAAGTGTATAAAGAAAATGATTTTGATTTTTTAATATAAAATACTAGTTATTTTCCTAACATCTTTGGAGATTTAACGAGCACCTCTTTATATATCTTTTATTTTGCAGCTGTGAAGGTTTTGTTTAATACATTTAATCCTTAAACAATGGATGTGGTTTTTGTTTAATTTTGCTTATGGTTATTTTTGGGACACTTCTTTGGCTGGAGTATCCCGAGCAATATATAATATATTATTTGAAATGATTAATATACCCATAGCTACATTATCCGTAGTTTGAGCATTGTACATAACGTTTCTAAAAAAATACACCACTTAATCTTACGACACTTTAACCATTATGCTAATTGTTATATTTCTACTTTTATTTTTATTTCAATAGACACCTGGCGAATACACCTCATGGAACGCCGCATGGTGGCGCCTCGACGTACTCCCGGAATTCCGTGGGCGGCGACTCCTCGATGCCGGTGGCCTCCGTGGAATCACCGGCCACACCTGCTCCCTCTCCGCATCCCAATTCGGCGCACTCGCAACCGACATCCGTGCCGGCCGCTGAGCAAGTGAGTGCAAAAAAAAGTGACGACCCAAAAAAACAGAGACGCAGAAAGCTAAAGCGAATTATTCCACTAACTTGGTATTTTCTTTTTCCCGTCACAGCTACTCAACATGAGTCCCCATGCGCCCACTTCCGTTTCCAATCTTCAACAGCCGCCCACGCCCATTGATCATCTGCTGGACAAGAATACACCGGCGCCGACGCCAACGGATCAGCACGACAATAAGAGCATCACGGCCTCGCCTTATGTCCACCAGACGCCCAGCGTGGAGCCGCCCTCTTATACGGATCATGCGGCCGGCGGAGGAGGAGGAGCAGTGGGTCAATCCATGGGCACTGGACCAGGTAGTGTGCCCGCCCAGCAACCGGCCACGCCCACAGCAGCAACGTCGGCTGGAGGAGCTTCGAATGCCGCTGGAGGGGGAGGAACAGTGGGAACTATAAGTGTGAAGAAGCTTGAAATGCAGCAACAGCAGCAGCAGCAGACTCCTTCAGCGGCAGCAATGGTTATTAAACAGGAGCCGGGTGCTCAAGGACGGGGGACAGGAGCGGGTGTCACCTCCACCACGGAGGCGATGAACAACCTGAGGCGCTTGTACAATCCGCCCAAGCTGACGCTAAAGGATCCGGACAGCTTCTATGACGAGGAGTGGCTCAAGGAGGTCATCTATGACTTTCAGTACCAGGAAAACTGGTGAGGCTTAGTTTCTAGTAGAGCCCTGCATGAATGAATTTTTTGTTTTATATGAATGAATTAATTAGAATTTTGGATTTAATAGAATTGAATGAATTTGAATTTTGAGTTTAATAGAATTGAGTGAATTCCGAAATAATTCAAACGACAATTTCTTTTGAAGAAGAAAGTGCCATAATTTTGTGGTTAAATCTGCATGAATTTTATTTTCTAAGCAGTTAGCATTGATTTGTTAAATATTGTCCACTTTTTGTTCTCAAAAGAAAGCACAAAAATAATCTGGCAAATTCAAAAAGTTCATAAAATTTATTCATTTATTCATTCAATTCGAAATGAATTAGAAAAACATTTAATTTATTTCACATAGAATTGCATTAAACAAATCAGAAATTTCATTGCATAATATGATAAAACAAAAATTGAATGGTTCATGCAGGGTTCTAGTTTCTACCCTATTTTACCCCTTTAAATATCATTCTAATGTCTAATTTTCCTAATCCCAGGGACTATCTGACGGTGAAGCGACCGAAACTGGATAAGCAACGTCGACCCAGGTATGCCAAGAACCTGTACGAGGGCCACACGCACGTGAAGCCGCTGATGCCATCGCCGGGATCAGTTTATGGCTCGCAGCTGCTCTCGCTGGATGTCTCAGCGACGTCAGCCGGCGTAGGAGGAGGAGGATCGGCGGCGGGCAGTTCCAGCGGTGGATTGGTTGGCATCGCCAACAGCACAGCCAATGGCAGTGATGCCGATGGTGTCGATGGTGGCAGCAGCTTCTTCCAGGGATTGGACATTAAGACAGAGCCTGGTTTGCATTCCCCCTCGTGCAAGGAGACCTCGAAATCCTCCGGAGGCGGGGGCAACAGCAGCGGCGGCGGAAGCGGTGGCGGTAATCTCTTCACCGCCGAGGGACTGAATCCATCGCTCAACGACCTGGAGCAGTTGTTTGAGACGAGCTCGAATGATGAGTGCAGCAGCGTGCAGATTCACACGCCGCCCGATTCCAATAATCCCTCGAATGGCGGCTGCAGTGCTGTTACGAATACGATCGAGGACCTCAAACGGAGCACGGCTATAAGCAGTGCGGCGGTGTTGGGAGCGGCAGCGGCGGCAGTTGCGGCAGCAGCAGCGTCATCGGGAGCGGGCAATATCCAGGCGGAGGATCTCACCAAGATGTTCCCCACACCGCCGTCGCACGAGCAGCAGCACCCGAATTCGAGTCCCTGCCAAACGGACGTGGTGATGACGGATCTCAGTGTGGACACCACCACAACCAGTATAACCAGCAGTAGCAGTAGCATCCCCACAACCTGCAACACCACCACCATTACGAGTAGTATCAATAGCAGCACCACCACCGCAAACACGACAAGCAACAACAGCAGCAGCAGCAGCAGTATTATCCTGGCAGCCGTTCAAGCTCCCGTCACCACCGTGGTGGCAATCCAGACGAGCTTCTCCAAGCTGGTGAAGCAGGAGTATAACCTGGAGTTGGGCAGCCCCGTGGAGGAGCCCATTGATGACTGGAACTATGTTTATAGACCGCCGCAGCAGGAGAAATTTGTGGGCGCCACGCGCTACGCTCCGCTGACGAACCTGCCCAGCATGACGCAACCGCCGTTGACTTTGCCTCCGGGTTGCTTTTATCAACCCACCTGGAGTAGTCACAAGTCCAGGGCAGCCACCTTGGCCAAAGCGGCGGCAGCGCAACAGCAGCAGCATCAAAAGCATCAAGCTCTCCAGCAGCGCATTCAATTGCATCAGCAAAAGTTGCAGCAGCTACAGCACCAACATCATCAGCAGCAACAGCAACAAGCGGCGGCCGCAGCAGCAGCAGCAGCGGCGGCGGCGGCAGCGGGTGGAGGCCACCAGAAGCACCAGCATCAGCATCTCCATGATCTTTTGTCGGCGGCGCCCAGGACTCCTCTTACGCCCTCCACAGTTCCACAACCGCTGAGCAGTGGCGGCAGTCAGTTGCTGTTGAATCAGTTGAATTGCCCACAGGCGCCGCCCGGCAGCTCCATGCAGCAACTGATGCACCGCGCGGGAATGTCGCCCATTTCGCCGGGTCCCGGAATGGCTGCCTATGCCGCCCGGAGTAGTCCCATGTCGAGGGCGACGCCCACGCATCCGCCACCGCCATATCCCTACGATTTGGCAGTGGCCAGTCCAGCTACCTCCACGTCGTCCTACTTGAACCGGCCACTCCACTCGCAGGAGCATCCGCATGGAATGCATGGAATGGGTGGAGGAGTTGCCATGGGTCACGGAAACGGAGGAGCTGGCAGTCACATGGGAATGATGCCCTACACTGGCGATGCGGGCATTGCCAGTGGTGGTGGCGGAACAGCGATGACAGCCGCCGGACCCGCGAGTCTCCTCCAGGAGCTACCGGAAGTCAACTCTGTCCTGGTCAACATCCTCCTCTACGACACCGCTTTGAATGTCTTCCGGGATCACAACTTTGATAGCAGCAGTGTGTGCGTGTGCAATGCGGATACGCAGAAGATTGGCAATATTCGGGGAGCGGATTCGGGAGTTTATGTACCATTGCCAGGTGTTAGCTTCAATCCGTTTCCTTCAGCAGGAGGTGCAGCTGGAGGATCTGGAGGAACTGCAGCTGGACAGCGGATGCCGAATGGACCCAGTTCCGCTGGTGGCTTTGGCGGCATGCGGATGATCAGTGCCTTTGGGGGCTCGCCGGCCTCCGCCTCGATGCCCGGAGCTGGCTCCGGACATGGTCACGGCCCGAACGGCGGCTCCAACTCGTCATCCTGCACGCCGCCCAGCAGTAATCCCCACATCACCGGCTATGTGGACGACGATCCGGTGGAGTGCACTTGCGGCTTTAGCGCCGTCGTCAATCGGAGGCTCTCGCATCGCGCTGGACTCTTCTACGAGGATGAGGTGGAGATCACGGGCATAGCGGATGATCCGGGCAGGAATAAGCAGCCCACGTTGTTGAGTATCATCCAGAGTCTCAGCCGGAAGAACCAGATTAAGCAGCAGGGATCGGGAGAGACGAGTTCTGCTTTGGAGAAAGTAGGACCACAACTGGAGCAACTGACGCATGCGGTCTTCGATCTGCTCTTGGATCAATGCTCCATCATCCAGACCTCCAGTAGTTCCGTGCACAGAGCCCTGCAGGCGCATCGGCGACGAATGTCCCGCCAGCGGAGGATCTTTGGCACCAATGGAGCGCCCACCGCCTCGTTGGCATCGATTGCAAATGTCCTGGAGTTTATGGACGCCCATGACAATATCAGTTTGGCTCTGGAACATGCGAGACTGGCCTTCGAGAACCAGCGGATGGACAATATGATGGACTTTCATGGCAACGGTAGCAGTAGCTCGCATCATCAGCAGCAGCAACAACTGACGGCCTTTCATGCACCGCCACCTGCATTGCGTCACAAGCTGGCGGCGATTGGCGCTGGTCGGCTGACGGTGCACAAGTGGGCATATCTGCCGGTGGGTTTCACCCGCAGCAACAAGGAGATTGTGCGCACCATGAATGCAATACAGCCGATGCTGCAGAATGCCTTCCACTGCAAGTCGAGGGGAGGATCGGGCTCGAAGGATGCCAGTTCGTATAATACGGTTAGTGGACCGCTCACCTGGCGGCAGTTCCATCGCCTGGCGGGTCGTGCATCCGGACAATGCGAACCGCAACCCATTCCCTCGGTGGTGGTGGGTTACGAGAAGGATTGGATATCGGTGGCCCCACATTCCATCCACTACTGGGATAAGTTTCTCCTGGAACCGTACTCGTATGCCCGGGATGTGGTCTACCTGGTTGTTTGTCCGGATAACGAACATGTAGCCAGTTGTACTAGGAGTTATTTCCGGGAATTAAGTAGCACCTATGAGATGTGCAAGCTGGGCAAACACACGCCCATTCGTGGATGGGAGGGCATCCTCCAGGTGGGCGCTGCTCGCAACGTTCAAACCGATCGGGAAACAACTCCATTGGATGACTGGTTGAGAACTTTAGAGCACGCTGCTCTAGCGGAGCAAATCCGTCGCTATGCAGTGGCCTTCATTCACCAACTGGCTCCCTATCTCAGTAAAGTGCCCAACGATAAGACGCTGCTGAATCCGCCAGATGCCTCGGGCAGTTCCAATTCCAAGGGAGGCAGCTCCTCGAATAGCTCTTCAGTCAGTGGATTGCCTGGCGGGGATTTACCCACGGATAACATCAAATTGGAACCGGGTACAGAGGCGCCGCCAGTTCAGCCGATGGAAGCCAGCGAAATTAAACAGGAAGCGGGCGCGGGAAAAGTAGGAGCCTCCTCGGCAGCAGGGGATACCAAACCCGCTCTCATCCTGGGCGATCCCTTGGGCATGGGCGAGACTTTGGAAGACATCAACCCATCAGCTATTGTCCTCTATGTGGTCAATCCCTTTACCTTTGCCTCGGATAGCTGCGAACTTGAGCGACTTGCTTTGATTGCCCTTCTTCGCTGCTACGCGGAGCTCCTGAAAGCCGTTCCCGATTCGGTGCGCGCCCAGATGAACATACAGATTATATCGCTGGAATCGGTAATGGAACTGGGACCGTGTGGCAATCGAAAGCGCTTCTCCGATGAGATTAGATGCCTCGCTTTGAACATCTTCTCGCAGTGCCGGCGGCACTTGGTGCACGCGCAGTCGGTGAAAAGTCTTACGGGCTTTGGGACGGCGGCCAATATGGAGGCCTTCCTCAAGACCAAGGACGAACCCAATCGCCGGGCCTACAAGATGTACACGGCTCCCTTTGTTCTGGCGCCGATGCACGAGAGGAACGACAAGACAGACTTCTCCAGATCGGCGGGCAGCATGCATGGCCAGAACGAGCATCGTTACTCGGTGATGTATTGCAATTACTGCCTGAGCGAAGATCAGGCTTGGCTATTGGCCACCGCCACCGATGAGCGGGGCGAGTTGCTCGAGAAGATCTGCATCAATATCGATGTGCCGAATCGGGCGAGACGAAGGAAAGCGCCCGCTCGCTATGTGGCACTGAAGAAGCTGATGGACTTCATCATGGGCATCATTTCGCAGACATCGCAGATGTGGCGTTTGGTCATTGGTCGGATTGGAAGGATTGGGCACAGTGAACTGAAGTCGTGGAGCTACTTGCTCAGCAAGCAGCAACTCCAGAAGGCCTCCAAGCAATTCAAGGATATGTGCAAGCAATGTACACTGATGTATCCACCGACTATTTTGAGTGCCTGCCTGGTGACTTTGGAACCCGATGCCAAGCTGCGCGTGATGCCCGATCAGTTTACGCCGGATGAGCGCTTCTCACAGATCTCCATGCAGAATCCGCTGGCCACGCCGCAGGATGTGACCTGCACCCACATCCTGGTCTTTCCCACCAGCGCCGTCTGTGCGGTGAGTTTATAGAGCAATCATTAAATATAAAATATATATTTTATTAATTATGATGATTTTTTTTGCAGCCCTTCACCCGCCAATTCCAGAATGAGCCGCAAGTAGATGACGACTTTCTCACCTTCGAGGAGGAGGGCAACGAGGACTTTAGCGATGCGGACATTGGCGATCTCTTCTGGGGAGACAGTAAGTATTTGTAATTAACAGGGTTTTGCTACAGTTACTAAGAATTCTCCTTATTCTTCAAACAGCTCACATAGACAGGGTCTCCAATCATGGTAGTCCGGGACGCATGGATGACAACCGCAGCTGGCAGAGCGCCGGTGGCAATAACTTCAAGTGCACGCCGCCCCAGGAAGTGGAGGAGGTGGGTTATATATTAATGAAGATTAGAGCCCTGCATGAATGGATTCATTGCATTATTTTGAATTTTTTAATTTATATGAATGAATTAGTTAGAATTTTGAGTTTAATAGAATTGAATGAATTTGAATTTTGAGTTTAATAGAATTGAATGAATGAATGGCATAAATGCCGAAATAATTCAAACGACAATTTATTTTGAAATAGAAAGGGCCATCATTTCTTGATTGAATCTGCCTGAATTTTATTTACTATGTTAAAAATTTTCCACTTTTTGTTCTCAAAAGAAAGCTTAAACAAATCTGGCAAATTCAAAAAATTCATAAAAAATATTCATTCTATCATTTCGAAATGAATTAGAAAAACATTCAATTTATTTCACATAGAATTGAATTTAACAAATCAGAAATTTCATGGCATACTATGATTAAACAAAAATTGAATGATTCACGCAGGGCTCCATTGGAGACTTAACTAAGGCATTTATTAATTATCGCTATCTTTTCAGGTTGGTTCTCTAAACCAACAGCCAATATCAGTGGGCTACATGGTGAGCACGGCGCCAACGGGCCGAATGCCCGCCTGGTTCTGGTCCGCCTGTCCGCATCTCGAGGACGTGTGCCCCGTGTTCCTGAAGACGGCCTTACACCTCCATGTGCCCAGTATACAGTCGGCCGACGATATACTCAACTCGACCAATGCCCATCAGTCGGCCAACGACCATCCGCTGGACTCGATTCTCACCGCGGATGTGCTGCGCTTCGTCCTCGAGGGATACAATGCCCTCTCCTGGCTGGCCCTCGACTCCAACACCCACGATCGTCTCTCCTGTCTGCCCATCAATGTCCAGACGCTGATGGATCTGTACTATCTGACGGCTGCCATAGCCTAAGGTCCGGGATCTCAGATCTGAGGATCACTTCAAAACATATAACATAACAAAATCAATCAAACGCAGTCGCATGCTTCCGTTTGCAGAACTTCCACTAGCTATATCAACCTCAAAGAACAGCGAAATAGAGAGAACCGAAACAGATCTAAAAATCAGAATCAACACCAAGCAACCATCAATCGAAGTTAACAACAGAATCCAAAAACACCAACAGAACAACAAGAGCAATAGCAGCAGTTAACGCAACGCACAGATTACTTAGCATAATCAACATGAAAACAAAACAGAAAACATACAAAGATCACCGATGAGAGCGGCGGATAGGATATATAAACTTTATCGTCTACCGATAAGTCTTGAACAGCAACAGCATTACTATTTATTAATCGTCGAGAATTTGTAAAAGTGTCAAGTGCAAGAATTGTTTGTTTAATTTTATTTTTTTTATACATATACATAGGCTGGCGCGTTCGATTAGTGTTTAATATTTATAAATATACAAAAACCGAGGAGGAGCGAATGAGAAAGTAGCGAAAAACCAACAACAAACAACCACACACATGTAGGCATATAGGTCATATATACAATAGCCGAGTGGCGATGAAGCGAGAGTAACATATTTAGCTTAAGTAACAAAGTTTGTACATATTTACAACCAATTCGCCGTAAGCAGCAACAGCAGCAGCAACAACAAAGCAAAACAGAAGTGTAATTATACAATTAGTAATTAGTTTACAACAAATTGAGAAGGAGAGGAGGAGGAGACCGTATTTAAATCTAATAAATTAAATCAATAAATTGTGTAAATTTTTGTGCAAAGCGAGAATTAGTTTAAATTTAAATTATACAAGAAGAAAGTGTAAAAAAACCAACCCCAAACACCCAACACACGCATTAAACGCCCCCACACGATGGAAACAAACAAAACATATAATTAACTGAAACGGTATACTGTAAATTGCATATATAAAAACTATATATATCTGGACGCCAAGCGCAGATGTTGAAGGACGACGAGTAGGAGTAAGAGTAAGAGGAGGACGAGGACAGGTTTAGAGTTAGGATGAGCGTTAGGAAGAGTTTTAATTTCGTGTTTTTCGTGTGTTTTTTGTTGTCTCTTGTATTCGTATAATCCTAGGGAAACATTTGTTCTTCACACACAGATACCGGACACAACCCGCAAACAAAAACACACACACACACACACACCACTCACATAGCCAATTTTCTAATAATGAAATACTTAAACGAAAATGTGTACAAATTAATAATAATGCTTGTAAAGAACGGGAAAGCTTTCTACACTCACCAACAGCCCAACAACAACCACAATTGATTTTGCACGTTGAAACGATTTTCGCTAGGCTTAAGTTTAAAACAAAATCAATTAAGTAAACAAAAATGGAAAACAATTATTAAACAATGAAATTATTTTTACCTGTGTATTTTAATTAGCATAAATTGTGTAAACAACAAAACCTACGATTACAAAGACGTTTTCTAGTAATTATCAACACCAACATAAAACACACACACTACACCCCCAACATGCATATCTTTTAAGTAGTTTCGATTTCATTTAGTATTCTATTATTTGTGTAATAAACCGAACTTATTTGCAAATCTGATTATTTTTCATTATTTCATTTCATTCTATTCCGTATCCTATCGCTCAGACCCCCGAGATCCCGATCCCACGTAGATCATCCATATCTATATATCACGCAAGTGCACGCTGTAAATAAGGAACCGCTTACAATCATTTTCTAGAAATCGATATTATCGTGCTTGCCGAGTTTTTCCTAGCTAAGGTTTCAGTTGCCACACACAGTCTCTCATTCATTTCCCGGGAAATCCAAGTCCCCGGGCGCCAATAAAAGCAAATAATTATAGCAATAATTAAGTGTAAAGCACAACAAATGTTTAATGATTAAAGAAAACCAAAAAAAAACCAACTCGAAACATTTACCGCAACAATTGACAACAAGCATTCATAGCAAAAAGAAAACAAAAAACAAGAAAAAAATATATATGGATTAAAAACCAAAATGGGAACAGTTTTTTAATAAACCAAACTCAGTTTACGAGTTGAAAATTTTCTAAATAACGATTAGCTTAAACTAAGGACAAAGACGAACCACAATTCACTTGGAAATGGAGTTGAGGAAAGCGAGCGACTAAAAGTTATACACACGTTCATTGTAAAGTTAATTAAGGGCAAGTTCAAGGCTTGGAAACTAATTAAAGATTAAACCAACAAAATAAAAAAGCCGAAAAACCACAAAAAGTAAAAGGAAAATACAAACAAAAAAGTGCATTAAGCGTTGACGAGGAAAACCATTTACTAGCCTAGCCTAAAAAGTATGCAATTATTAAGTTAAATTAGTTTGGAGGATCCGATCAATGAGACGATCCCAAAAAAAATTCCGAAAAACGATGGAAGAGGAGCAATTTGAAATGCAGACAGACATTTGTTTATAAAACAAATGAGCGCATGTTATAGACACCATACACACTATATATATACATATATATATATGTATCGAGATTGGGTACGAGAACATGAATGTCAAAATCTAGCTACAGAATTGCATATTATATATATTATATACAATTAAATATTATATAATGGGCAAAAACAAAATGTTGTTGTAGTAAAATTACAATTAAGTTTTGTTTTGCTACCAAGTCAGAAACGAAACAAGAGCAAAATCGATGAGCAAATAGCAAAGGTCAAAAATGGGTCAAATTTTAAATGTGCAAAGCAAACACGACAAAAAAAAAGAGAGAACAATTGAAACAAACGAAATGCAATTTTTTGTATTTTCTTTACAGATTATAGATTTGTTTGGCAAGCAGGCGATAACAAATACAAACTAAAAAACCATTTTTCAAATAAAACTAACATCAAATTCAAAACATAACGTGGTTTTCTTATGAGTAGTGAACATGAGATATTTTGGTTATGGTATCCCGAACTTGGTATCTTCGCACTAGGAAGCCTTTACCAAAGGAATGGAGCGATCGACGATCTTATAATAATCGCACAATATAGTGGCGAACTCTTGACCTCCAGCATGGCTGCAAATCCTCCAGCTATCCATCAATAACTTCAGCTCGTTGGCGTTGCTTATTTTCTCCAGATCATCTGCAAGATACATTTGGGAGAAGTTTTACGATTATTATAGGATTATATTGTATCGGAATATATATGTTTTTTAAGTTTTTTCTTTCAAGTTTTGTTATATATTTCTTAAAATTATCTCAAAGTTATAACGTTTCAAAACCAAAATGTATTGAAAGAATTTGAGGGTTTTTAGTCCTGAGCCCGATGCCGTACTTACTGACAACCACCTCCTTGACCTCCCACTCTGCATCATATCGCTGGCTCAGGAACTGTAGGGCCTCCAGAAGTTGATAACTCATGATCTTGGGGCTGATCTGGTGTTGAGAAATGATTTCGTCATCCATCCAGAGGGTCAAACGATTCAACATCCGCGCAGTGTTGTCCCTAATCTCGGTTAGCTTTTCCAAGATTTTGTTCATTGTTGTCAGAGGACTCTGAAGACGCAGATACAGATTACTGATCCTCTTCTCCGTGGCTTGAATCCGTGATCGCGATTCGGCATTGTTCAGGAGGTTTTCGGTGGAGAAAAGCCTAAGGTTTATTTTCTTAACCCTTTGCAGGGTCACTTGACCCATTTGAATGCTCTTTTGCCACAGCTCCGCATCCTTGCACACCTGCTGGGCCATGATTATCATCTCTACTTTAACCTTCGTAATGTCCATGGCAAAAATCGATCAATTGAAATTGAAATGAAGGGAAATGAAAACGAAAGACGTAAATTAGAAGTTCCAGGGTTGTCTAGGCACTCTTTCAAGAAACTTATCCAGGGCTGAAATTTCGATGGTCAAAGCCGATAGTTTTCGATAATCGAAGCGCATTGCGTAATGGCGGTCGTTGAAGGTCGGAGGAAGTATTAGGATTGCGGTTTTCAGGTATCACGAGTGAATTTATGCAACTGACGCTATCCGTGGGCATCTAGGACCTTGAAGATCTGGCGTTGAAGCGGAGGACGACCTTCCTTTTTGTGGCGGCCTCAACCATTTTGTAATCGGCCCTACAAATGGTAAATGTAACTATTTTGTAACGGAACATCGATCTTTATCTTCCGCGATATTATTATTTGGGGCAAGACTGACAATTTAATTTTAATAAATTATTTTCTAGATTTTTATTGACATTTCTAAAACAAAAATCGTTATATAAGCATGTTTTTAGAAAGCATTCAATATTTATTGAATAGGCAGCAATTTTTAAACGGTATTTGAAAAAAATAGCCAAATTAAATAATATAACTCTTCTTTTCGGATTTTCTAAATAATTAGACATTAATATATTTTTGATTTCTTTCTAGTTTTTTTTTTTTTGGTCTTTTAAATATTTTTGCTACCCATTCCTTTTCCAGCTTCTTAATTTCTCTCCCTCTTCGATTGCATTGCGTGCTAAATTGATCAAGTGACCACGATTAAGCAGCCGACTAACTTTAGCCGCATTAATTGCGATCATGTTGGCCCCCCACCCACTCCACCGCCCCCTTTTCCGCTATTTGCAATTAGCTGCGTGACGAAGGCGCAGAAAAAACTAGGAAAAAATTTTCACTCGGTTTATTTTCGGTTGGGTTCGGGGGGCCAGGCGACTTGGATCTGGAGATGGAGCTGGGAGAATGGAGAGTCTGGAGAATGGAGAGTCTGGAGAATGGAGCTGGTGCTGTCAGGCGGCATGAATTACTGTGCGTTGATTGCCTTTAAGGCCTGATTGCAATGGCAACAACAACTTTGGCACAAATTGCTGGCTGCTGTTCTTTATATATATTTCTTTCTTTTTTTAGCGGCATGAGGCAAACGGGTTTTCGGGTGGTTTGTCCCCCAGTTTTTTCCCCCCAATCGACTGCATTAATTATCAACAAATCATTTTTGCAGCACCGAAAGTCACATTTATCAGCGATTATGCATGGACAAAAGAGTCGGAGTCGGGCTCATTGGACATCGGACCATGGACTTCGGATGCTCCACAACTGGCGGGTTCGGGTTGAAAGTGTCGCCCGACATGTGTTGCTGCCTCGGATGCCGCGGATGTGGATGCCATGTGGATCGAGATGGCGATCTTGACGTGGAGTCGCACAAATTTGTCTGAAAAGAGGCGAGTTCACTCAGCGAAACACTTAATTATCTTAAAAGGACTGATTTTATACGTAGCAAATTACCCTAAGGTGTTAAAAAAATGTTTAATTTGTTTAAAAATGTTAGCAACTTTTTATTAGGCAAGTTTATTATTTTATATAATTTTAACTTTCTAACTTTAATTTCTTTGGCTGTCTTATTTTTGTTTAATTTAGATTTATCAGTTCAGAGTTATAAGAACATTAATTCCATAAAACTAATTTTTCACTAGGTGAAATTTAAAACAAAGAACTTTAAATTCGGTTACATATTTATTTAAAATATTTATAATAACATTAAAAAAAAAATTAAGATAAAACAAAAACATGACAGGGAATCTCTTGTAGAGACTATACAAAATTTAAATCATTTATAACATAAATACGAATATTTTTAAAAATTGTTTTCTGTGCTGAATAAAATATGTATAACCGATATTCCAGTTTTTTTGGCTGTGCATTTGGAGGGCTCTCAGCTCAGGGCGTCGGCGACATGACATGGCATTGATAGGCGCAAAAAAAAAATCGATTCGAATCGCCGCCGTCGCAGGCTCGCAATTAAGATATTTTTATGTAAATTAATGGAAACTCTGAAGGGAGCAGTCGGTCTTCGTGGATTTGGAATGGAATGAGAAGAAAAAGAAGCTGGAGCATGCGTGCAACTTACAAATAAGTACAGCGATTGGGTCTCCCAATTGCGCATTTTTAATTGGAAAGCTCAGAGGAGAAGCAAAAGCGCCTGGCTGCCTGCCTGCCAACTGGAGAAGCAAACAAAAAGTGACGCACCGAAAATTTATTGTTCGAAGGCAATTCAAGCGGATCCAAGGCGATCCGATTCGAGGATCCGCATGTCGAATGGCGAGTGCAAACAGCAAAAAGGCCGCAGGCCCATGAAAAACCAACCAAGAAGACTCAGCGCGGCATTGTATTGTTCCCGCATCTCGGGGTCCTCTGTTCTTAATGCTCCTCCGAGCTCTCTTACTTAGGCATTTATGTCTGGCACTTGACACATTTTGTTATGGCATTTTTCAGCTACCGCGCGGACTCCTTCGACTCGCTTGACCCAATCAAAATTCCTGGATCTTGCACTTGAATGCGTTTAATTTGTAAGATTTGCTTTGGGTCGGCTGAGTCGGCCAAGTGTTGAACTTTATGTTCTCCGATGCTTCGGACAGAACATTAACCTTCAGGGTTCTTTATTTAACTGTGGGATATGGCTTCCCGGAAGGGTTTTAAAACATTTCTTAACATAATAAAGCTCTGGACTGATATTAATTATGAGAACACCACTGTTTTCTAAGATAATCTTAAATATTAAATGTATATGTGAAGGTGCCTAAAAAATATTAGCTTATTTTTAAATAATGGTATCTAAAAAATTGTTATCATACCCCTGTTTTTCAAGACAATCTTAATAAAAATTTGCTTATTTTCAAAAAAAGGTATCTACAACTTTTTGGAAAATCTATCATGTACTAAAGTACAAATTTCGTTTTTTTAGAAGCAGATACTTTTATTATACCCATAATTTTCTTGACCATATGCTGAGTACAAACATAAAATTATAATAACCAAGAGAGAGAATATTATTTTAATGACCATAGAATGATATATGACACCCCAGCCAAGTTGCAGCTCCAGGAAATCCAGTAAACCACACAAGTGAGCAGTGAATCCATTTTGCGATTTCCTCCAAAGATCATTTGGATGTTGTTTTCATCCATTTTCCATTACCCGGTTTCGCATTTCCGATCCTCGTCGTCCGGTCCTCTTGCAACCTGCAACCAAACGAGCAGCCCATCATTTCTGCATTATTAATTCCTTTTCTAGCGTAAGCCAACTTATTTGCCTGCTTATCTCCGCCAACATCCTTTTGGTCTGAGCGCACTTAATGGGGAACCGCGGCCAACTATCTGGGGAGTAGGGTGGTCAGTCCAGGGTCTAGATTCTAGATACCACACTGAAAGAAAAAGATAAAATTGCAGTTACAAGTTGTTTAATACGTCCCACTGCCTAAAATTAAAGCTAAAATATTTTTAAATTGTAATGAATGAATAAATTGTAATCATATTGTAAATTTATGAACTCAAATTAAATAAATAAGCAATTAAACAATCTTTGGCTTAACCCAGGATGCGCATTTCCCAACTACCCATGCTAGTACTCTACATACAGAGATTATTTTATTTTTTTTAATAACCCAAAATAACTATTTTAAAGCATTTTTCCCTCTGCAACCTCCAATGCAGCTGCAAACTCCAACTGGCCAGTTGAGATTGTTGTTGCCGGTAGCGTTTTCCGATCGCCGGACAAGCAAAACGAGAGCAGGACGAGTCTAGTCTGCGCGGGGGGACAAGTTGATTTATTCTAATCTGTATAAGCGTTGCTATAATAAAGCAAAAAGGCCCACGAGGAGAGTGGACAATGCTAGCCAGCGGCTTTCGGCCATGTCCGAAGTTAAGGCCAAATTGCCGATTGAAATGGGGGAAAAGAGAGTGAAGGGAACTTGATACTGGATTCAGGTTCAGAGTTTTAGGCTCCAACAAACCCTAACCATTGTGTGCCTGCTGATTCTGCATTGTAATTGGATTTGAGCCGCCGGTGCAGTCGCAGCTGCAGATTCTAATAATGACTCAGCAGCAGCAGAAAGGAAAAAGGAACGTTGTGGAGTTGTGGGTATCCTGTCCCCATTGTTCTTGATTTGGCCCGAGGTCTCCGGCCAAAGCCTTTCACCGGGACTAATGCACTACCCTGCGACCATCGAAATGAAGATGCATGCGCTAATTTATCGACTCGCGACGCGAAGGTAGCTCCAGACATGCAAAATGTCGCCGGCCAAGAATGTTATCTACGCCCAGCGTCTCCGAAAGTGTCGCTCCAACGACAAGAGACGTCGGAGGGGGGACTCAGGTTGGTTGGTGGGTTTGATTGGGGGAATGGGAGTTCGGAGCACAGAGGCGATGATAGCCAGCAAGAGACCCAATGCAAAGGCAGAGGCGTCAATGGGTTCGAGTGGTAGCAGCCGCCAGCAACACCCACTTCGATGCGATGTTCTTATCGCTGGTATACTGTTCCTAACTAAGGATATCTCCACTTTGCTAAAGAACTTGCCTTGAAGCGCCTAAAACTGTTGGTATCTAAGGATTTCATCACCCAAAATAATAAAAAGAACTAGAATTAAAGCTTTACTTATTTTAAGTAAAAGTAAAAGAAAATAAATAGTTTATAAACATAGAATTACTAATTAGTTAAGAATAAATTATTAACAAAATTATTACAATTAAAAGTGCTAATCTAAACAGATGTAAATAAAAAGTAATATTAGGTAAAAGTAAAACAAAATAAATAGATTTTATATATTTTATATATAAAGATATTTAAAATTTTTAAAACACATTAAACAAAGTAATTACTTTTTGGTTACTTGGTTATTACTTATTGGATTTTTATTTTAATACAAAATTATTCCAATTAAAAGTTAGAGTCTAAACAGATGTAAAGTTATGCATTTATGGGCCCTCAAAATGGTATAAACTCCCTAAAGTATCCCTAATTGCACCGATTCCCTCTCCAATTAAAGTGTATTCAAGATTCATCAGATCTCCGCAGTTGGCTGCTCATTGTTTTCGCTGTCTTCGCATTGCGTTTTATTCAAATTTGAACATGGTGCTAACACGCAAGGAGCAGCCAAGTGGGAGGATTGGGATGAGGATGAGGATGAGACGGAGAAGGAGGAGGATGCGGGAGCAGGGGGTTGTGGGCGGTGGCCAAATCACGTAATGCGCCATGCAAACATTGTTAAAACACTTGTGGCCCGAACTCCAAGCCACTTCACTCCATGCCACTCCACTCCACTCCTCGGCCTCTTGCCACTTCACTTGATTTTATTTTCGCGCAAATTTGCATTTTCAATTCTTATTCGCTATCGCAACGTCCTCTGGGAAACAGAGGAAGGAGAAAAACAGCAGCGGCGAGAGGACTCTGCGTTTATTTAAATTTATTTTCCTAGAATGCCACAAGTCGCCATCTCAGTCGCATCGATGTGCAATTTGTTTGTCGCCCCGGCGAAGACTCCGAAAACTGCATCCGCTCCCTGCCAGCCAGTCTGACTTCTGTGGGCCTCAGTCTGAGTCTGAGTCTGTCTATATGTCTGGAGATCCGACTTTCAGGACTGACTTTCCTGCCAGTAGAGTAGCCTCAGCCCCACAGCCACGCCGTCCAACTGCGTCTGCGTATGAAAATTAATTGTTGCCACTCGTGACGACGGCGACATCAGCAAAAGCAGAGGCAGTGGCAGCAGCACAAACATCACACTCAGAAAAGTACCTACTTTCTAAATATTTCAGAATTTTTAAATAAGTTTAAAATTGCTTGAAGTAGATGATCCTTATCGATCTATATTTTTCACGCATTTAACCAAGCTTTAATGTTTTTAAATCGATAATTTTAGAATTGGGAGAATATGTAAAAAAAATAGATTTTAATAGAATATTTTTACATACCAAACGAATGTCTACATTTCTGAGAAATAACATTTTCTTGGTGTTAAATAAGAAGAAACAAAAAGGTAAAAAGTATTTGTTAAATATACCAAAAACACTTGGTACTTTGCCTCAGAAAAACTTGTAAATATCTTTAAACTTTGAAAAGTTCCATATATTTTTAGTTCAATATAAAATTTAAAAATATTCTCTAATAAAATTCGTCCTATTTTCTTTCAGTGCCGAGGACAAACAGCCATATGAACAGCAGCGACGGCTACGCTGCAAATCGCAAGTTGCAAGTGGGCGGCAATGGGGCGCATATCGTTTAGATTTATGGACCGCTCTCGTCGTACCGCCGCGTGTCGCGTGATAAGTCTATAAAATGTACGTTACATTTGTACGTGCAAATGGCAGTGGGACGATTTGCATATTTGCGAAAGTTTTTCACCCATGGCATCGGCGTAGGACTTTCATTATGCCCTCGTCGCGCTGCCAAGAAAACTGCTTTAAAGTCTGCACTTCTGTTGGTGAAAGGTGGTCGCAGGTTCCCAGTTTTCTGGACAAGGTGGGGACACTTCACTTCCCTGGGCCTTTCGACTCCTTTGGTAGACGTGGGCTGACCCATCGGCACATTAACTGTGTTAATTGTATTTTATATTACCAGGTCCCCGGTGAAAGGCTCGAAAGTTTTGTCACTGCCCCGAGGTTGGGTTTTCAGTAGACAATCTTATGGCACATTTTAGTCGAAAGGAGATTTATGGATTTGTTGATTTAATAATTACTAATGGATTGACTTCTTTTTTATATGCGCTGAATAGTAAAAAGCAACCATCCCATAAAATCGATATATTTCAACAACATTTACAATTGTTAAAATGTCATTAAAATATGCGTAATTGGCCAGTTGGTGTTTGCAGCTCTATTAGAGACTGCAGAGGGATAAATGTATTGTTACAAATTTTAATTATTAACATAACAAAATAGTCTTTGTATGTAAAAAACTAGAATGAGTAGTTGGAAAATACGGATCTTAGGCTAAGCAAAAAGAAAGACAATAATTATTAATTTGGTTTTATAAATTGACAATATGATTAAGATGTTATATTTTTAAGATTTTAAGATTAAAACAACGTTTAATTTACCTAAACAATTTTTAAAAGCGTTTTCAATTGTTTATTAAATGAGTTGTTGTTCCTTTAATTCAAATATAATATTTCCTGAATTACAATTATAATAATTACAAATAGACCATAATAAAATTAAAGATATAACTATTACTTAAATTTCCTTTTTATACATGCTTATTGAAGGACATTTCTAGATTATAGCTCAAATGTTGAACGATTGTTGAACTAATTCCCCTGCCAACATAGATCTGCACTACAAAGCCTCGATTTCTCATCCCCAGACGTTTGCCATCCGAAAGGTGGAAGTGCATAATCTGTGCACAAATCTATTCAACAGATTGTCAGAGTCTCTTCCCCTCCGTTTACTGATAGTTTACCATAGATATAGATCCCATTCCCCGGGCCTTTAACTTCATTGTTCAGTTCTTTTGGCTCCTCAAGCGCAGCGCTTTGTTCAATCAATTTTTGCTTGATTTACAATTTCAAGTTGATGACATTTCACCAGCAGCAGGAACAGTAGAAGGAGCAGTATCACTCGGTTTGTCAGTCCGAAGTGGACGGGGAATCCAGGCGAGGGTTCAGCTCCAGAGTGCTCCTCGTGACACATTGCTCCATTAATTTGATGGATTGTAAAGTTTTCCGCTTCACTGACTCGGAGCATGAGCGACACAGGCGAAAAAACAAAAAAAAAGCAAGCAAAATAGCAAGGAAAAACTGCAAGAAAAAGGAAAATTAAAGCACATATCGGCGATGGGGGAGAGTTGTCAGCGGTGAATGTTGTAAATTTATGCCTGCCCAAGTTGACGCTTCACTGAATTTCTGTGTTAAATTGTCACCAGCAACGAGGATGATGATGAGGCCTCGGATGGAGATATGGAAAACGTTGGAGGCACCGCCAATGTCCAGGATCGCTGAAAGGACCTCATTTGCATTGTGGACACGGCCAGTGAATTTTTTCCACGCCTCAGTTCATCTGAAGTTTTTTAACCAAATTGGGGCAACCGCTGGGCTCCGCAGCTTGTTTTTGGGGCTCAGTGTGAGTGGGGCTGGTTGAGCAATTTTTGGCTCCATCCCAAGCCGAAAGGGTTTATGGCGACACCAAGTGAAATGATGGGAAACAGGGGACTACAGCTGTTTGGGGATCATTTATGGGGGCCACAGATTTTATTACTTCGAAAAAGATTTCCCAAAAAATATCCAAAAGGTTCTATAAAGTTTGTTTATTTATTTTTGAGATTATTTTTAATTAGGAGTATTTAATGTGAATTTTCATAATAAGTAAATGATTAGCATTAAAGTAAATATTATTGTAATATTAGAAAACTAAAAAAATAGTTTAAAAATACATTTTTGTGAGTTTTGACTGAATATCTTATAAATAAAAATAAAACACCAAAAAATGTGTCAGAGGTGAAAATCTCAACATTTATTTCTTGTTGCAAAATTTCAATATGGAAAGTGTGTTGGTAACAGCATGAATATAAGAGGCTCTCTCTTTCCGTTGCGAAATACCTTGAATAAATGCAAATACTCTTCCCTTTTAAAGTATTTATGCCTTTACGGCTTCGTACCGTTTTGTTAGCGTTTAAAAACGCTTTAAAATGCAACATGCTTGGCGAGCAAAGCGTTTCCCCAGCGATTTGCTGGCGATTTGCAAGCGTTTATGGCGAACGCTTTGTTCTGCTGCTCAGCCTACTGCCAACTAAATATGACAAGCCCACATTTGGCCAATGGAAATGGAGAATGGAGATGGAGATGGTCGCCTCCCAAAGTCAAAACCAGATCGCTGCGATAGGCGATTTTTGCATAAAATGCAAAATGCGACGTCGTTGGCGGAAATGCGTTTAGAGTCGTCCTTTGAGGCGGAGTTGCTGCTGCTGCTGCCGATGTTGCTGCTGCACTGGCAACATGCAATGCCAACACGTTGCCACCGGGTTGCGTTGTTTTTGCAGCAAGGGCTTTGTTTAATTGCGACTTTTGCAGCAGCTCTGCAGTTTTGCCGGGCTGGCTTCCTTTTACGATTTCCCTCGAACCGAACCCCTTTTGCCCCCTTGCCCCCCTGCCGCCTGTGAGCTGCATGAATTGTCCCTGGAGGCATATGCACCATACTACCGACTGCAATTGAGAATCGGAGCACGCTTCAAGTTTTTGGCCTGGGCTCGCTGGCTGGGCCTCAGAAATTCCTATGCCCATGTGCAATGCCCAGTTCCTGTTGCCTTTCCACGCACAATGCGCGCATAATAATGAGGCAAGGAGCAGGAGGTTGGAGGACCAGGAGTAGCAGGAACCGAAGGGAGGATCAGGCGATGGAGCATGGGCATTAAACCGGTTTGACCTGTCTAACACCCCAGTTGCCCCTTGGGCCCTCTGCCCCTCTAAAAACCCTCTCAAAGGATCCGTTCCATTTCTTTGGTTTGCATTTTGTCATATCAAGTGATTAATGGCTGATTTTCCTGATTTCCCTCTACCTTTCTAACAACTTGTCCAGATTGACCCCCATTGGGAGGCATTAGAATGCCATTTGTCTAGTTTTGACTCGGGGGCGGAGGCGGATGCCTTTTGCCTCAGCTAATCAAATAAAAGGAAATTCTTGTTTGTCTTTGGGGCAGAGCTAAAAAATGGTTATCCATTTGTTGATTTAAAAATATATAAAAAAATTAATCATTTAAATTTATTTCTATACATTTTCTTTAAAGAGTTTTTTGGGGTCATCACTTATTTTTGGTGCTAATTAATTTTAATGTTAGTATTATTTTTTACCGTGCCCTAATGATTCGTCCTTTGTTGAGCAACCGTTTCCCTTGAGCAACCGCATATGGCCACTCTTGATTTAAGCTGATTCTTTTTTCGGTTGGCCCAAACTTTGTCCCAGTTATCCAGCGACACCCCCTCCCAATCCCCCTCCCCACCCTTTGAGTGTTGGCCAACTGCTTACCACAACAAAGGCCGAGCAGGCAAACGAACTGAAAGTCCCGGCAAGAAGTTCTTTTAAAATCGCGCACGAGTGAGCAGAGGTAGGAACCCTCTTTCAGCCTCCCTTTGGCCCTCCCCCTTTTTGGGTGCATATGCAACCGCGCCCGCTTTCTAACGCACTGAAAGAAAGTTTGATTTCTAAGCATTACAATTTTTTTTAAAATTATTTAAATTTTCTAAAAGATTATTTTTTTTAATTTTAATACTAGTTTTTTTTTTAATTAGGTATCACAACTGTAAATATTTGATATTATACAGGTCTATAATAATTATGAAACATTTTTATACCCTTGTAGAGGGTATTATAATTTCAGTCAGATGTTTGCAAAGCAGTGAAGGAGACGTTTCCGACCACATAAAGTATATATATTCTTGATCAGCACCAATAGCCGAGTCTATCTAGCCATGTCCGTCTGTCCGTCTGTCCGTCTGTCCGTCTGTCCGTCTGTCCGTTTCTATGCGAACTAGTCTCTCAGTTTTAAAGCTATCGCGATGAAACTTTCCCGAAGGTCTTCTTTCTATTGCAGGTAGTACATATGTCGGAGCCAGCCGGATCGGACCACTATATCTTAAGGCTCCCAAACAAATATAAGAAAATTCATTTTAACTTTGTAGGAAGTAGGCGTTTTGATTCTTGACTACTTAAAAACAAAATTGAAATAAATCGAAACGCTGAATCTGGAATCCCTGGAACTGCACCGAGTGAGTATTCTTTTATCTACAAGGGTATATAAGCTTCGGCTGGCCGAAGGTAGCTTCCTTTCTTGTTAAAGGTAATTTTAAAGAACCAAACTCTATAAAAGAAAATATAACTTCTTAAAGAATATAAAAAAAAGTAGATAAAAAAGACTAATACCTAACTATGTAATTTCATTTTTTAATTTGTAATTAATTTTTTTTTGGTCAAACCGAAAAGCTAAGAAAATGAATTCTTTCCAAGGCAATTTCTATAAAAATTATGGAATTGTTTCCGGTACATGTCAACGGTTTTGTGTTAGCCGCAGGTTTTTTGGGCTTTAGCTCCAGCATCAGCTCTCTCTTTCTTGGCCCGCTCTCTCCTGGCGGCTTTCGTGCAATGCATTTCTATTGTTCTTGGCCGTAGAGAACCAAACTGCCAACGGGATAAAGAAATTACAAAGGCAAAAACAATAAGAGAAGGCGGAGAAGGATTTCGGTGGGGTTTCGGGTGGGGGGCTTTTGGTTTTGGCCAAAACAAAGGCCGCACTCCTGTTGGCCACTCCTCGAAAACGTAACGAAGTCGCCGCTGTCGTCGTCGCTGAAGTTTGCTGTTGTTGCCACAAAATGAGCGCTTTATACCTACTTAGATCGCTATAAATTTGGCTTAAGGCAAGAAAAGTGTTGCCGCTGCATTGTGGCACAGTGGGCCAGGTCGTTCGAGTACAATGGGCCGGTTGTCAACGCGGATTAGCGCTGCACATCTGAGCATCTAGCTCGACTTATTCCAAAATCACTGAGCCGACTACATCAATTAGGCTCTTATTGGATTGTAAACTTTTTCAATATGCAGTTGAAGCTTTTGGGATCGATGGAAAAATATTTGGCAGAGAATTAAAATATTCAGCTAAACTTAATCCACTGAATTTTAGGGAATTATAAAAACTTATTTCTGATATTTTTGATATTTTTTACTTCAAATGCAAGCGTTAATAAAAAGTGATATCTTTGAACTAAATAAATAAATTAATTTGATTTTAATTTGTAAACTTTTTTCAAACAAACTTTTTTCTTTGCTGTTGTAATATGAATGGTATCTTACTTTGAATTGCGAACGCCTTACTTTTTAAACTAAAACTACTGAATATTTAATTAAGTTTTTCGAGGCCACCCTCAGCAATTTATATGCATATCCTGCTGGAAAACAATCTCGGTATTTCATGGCAGCTTGTAAAAACGGTTAGCAGTAAAGAAAGCAATCGAGTAATAAAAAATGCGCTGCAATAATAGTTTCTTTTACTAGCACATAATCTCAGTTATATCACAAGGAAAATTTACAATCCAATCACTTGTTGGCCACTGTGCCGGCCAAACTCTCGTTCCAGAGCTCCGCTCCGGAGTTTTAGCCTCGTTGCCGTTAGTGGAGTTTAGACGCCGCCGCGAGTCCGCATGATTTATGCGATTATTCTTTTGCGCAGCGCCCAACTTTATTGTTTTATGCTTTTGTGGCCAGCGACAGACCGACCGTCCGTCGCTCCGGCCTTTTGACGCTCTGCCGTGTCTGCCGTTCTGGCAATCCGCTGGATCGCTGGAGCTCCGAAACTTGCAACTGCAACTGCACTCGTATCTGGCCAAATCGCCGGCGGCTCTGATTCCAGCTTCCCGCTCCCCAAAGATTGTGTGCAACTGCACTCGGCAAATATGACAGGAATTTGTGCTAAAATATTTATAAATTAAGCAGATTTTCGGCAAAAAAACAAAGTTAAGGAAAAAAATTGTTTTACTGTAGGTTTTAAATTTTAAAAACATTACACATTACATTACAATGAAACAATTTTTATTGTAAAATGTTATTTTTTAAATATTTAAAAAACAATATTGTAATAGCCAAAACCTGTGTTTTCATTTTATTTTATAAAAATCTTTTTTGATACTCTTATGGAAGGAATATGATTTTGTAGGTTAGACTTAAAAAAAAAGAGTTGTTTCTTAGAAAGCAATGGTAAAGCTTTAAAAATTCCAAAAATTCCAAAAACATTGTAAGAAATTTTCTAGCTGGTCTTAAAATAAAATAATTAAAACTAGAGCTTTTATTTTTTTTAGTGTAAGGAGGGGAGCAGATTTGAGGCTGGCAATTATTGGGCGATGGAGCATATGCGGCCAGAACGCAGTGCAGCTGGGGCAACATTGAGGCATTGAGGAATCGGAGCATCGGGGCATCGAAGGGGTATCGGAGGTATCGAGGCATGCGCCGCGACTCGCTGCTTCGGGTTAATGTCTTGTTGGTTATTGCCACGTCTGTTTTGCACTTGGCTGCCATGGGCCCATTTGTAATTTGGCACTAACGGGTCTGTTGATCCCATAAATTGCACTGCCACATGCAGCCGCGATTACCTACCTACCTACAGACCAAGTTCGAGCCAGTCCGCGTAAATGGCTTATCACTATCTGGCCATGTGGCCATATGATTTCGTCCTAGACCAACGGGTAGGGTTCAGTTCATTAAGGGGCGTTGCATTGTAATAACTGTCAGATCCGCTTAACGAACCACCGGCATTCGGAAACGCATAAACCTGCAATTTCTACCGATTCTATGCCTGCAATTAGAGGCGTCAACCTTGGGCATGCAAATTATCGCGAAAACTCATTCGGAGTTCGAGCTACATTTTCAATTATCGGTGCTCTTTTTGGTCCGGTTTTCTCGCCATCACCGTAAATGTCCAAAGTGAATTGCACTCTAGCTATTTTCTATATATGAATTACTCTCGACCATAAAACCACACAGCAATTATCGGCAGTTTCCGACTAACCACCGCACTGTAGACTTGCTCATAACATTTTTTCTTTCTTAGCTGCCAGCCAATTTGAGTTGGCTTAGCCTTTGGCTCGGTTTCACCGGCTTTGGTCTATTTTTGGTAACTTGTCCAAACAGGCGGCTATTGTGTTGCCATTGCTTTTGGGGCGTGTACCGAGACAAAAAACTATAGAAATCCATAACTGAACGTGGACTAGGATCGATCCGATCGTCAGAGGAGGTACCGTGGGATAGATAAATGAAGATTTAAATGGAGCTCCTAATGGAGTTACAGAATCTGCAAAGTATGGAATGATATTATTGTACTTGAAATATATATCAAGTGAAATAGAACGAAAAATATATATGATATATAGAATCCTTGTAGACTTAGAATAATTTATCATGTGATTAATTGTCACATGTTCAAGAGCCTTTATTAACTTAAAATATAAAAATATTAAATATCATGAAGGAACCATACAAATTTTAATTTCTTAGAAAAATACTAAGAAAAGCTAATCTTTTGATATATCAAAATTTAAATTCCATCAAAGAACTATTAAAATTTTAATTTCTTTATTTTATTGATATTAACCATTTATATTTATTTTTGTATTAATAATTTATGTGTTACTGATTGTAAAAGTCAAGTTATTAAAAGTTGTTGTGTTTGTTTTCGAAATTCCATTACAACTTGGTCGCTCAACCATAGCACTTGGTCTATTATACCCGATTTGAGAGGCAAGTTATTAGCGTGTCTTATACAAAGTTGTGACTTGCCTTCTTTGCTGCAGCTGCGCTAAAATTGCTGCAGTTGTTGCAGTCTTTGCCGTTGTTAATGTGAATTTGATTAAAACGAACAGGCTGCGAAATGCAGCCCAAATGGGGGCGACGACTATCGGGAGGCTTGCGCCCGGGTTGTTTTTTTGTATTACTCGGTTTTTTTTTTGGGATCAGAGAGCAGATATCATTGCTCGTACCACTCACTTCCAACTTGCAACGCCACTCCAGCGCCAATTCAATTGCTTATTTACAATGTGCTAAAATTGTGTGCCCCGACAATTGTTCATTAAAAACTCGGCACGAAGTGATATTGATTTTGGTTGCCGTTCGCTGTTCGCCGTTCGCCGGCGTTATTTTTTTGCTCCTTTGCTGGCCGGTTTGTGGCATAATTAAATGTGGGCACAGCCGCAAAAACACGCCAACTTATCGAAATAATAACATTTATTTTAAACCAATCCGGCCACGTCATTGCCCCAACCACACGCCCAAGTCCAGTTTTCAGTTTTGCAGTTCGATATCCAGTTCGATATTCGAGTTTTCGACTGCATTTCCAGCAGCACAGGGGACTGCACTTAAAATTTGCATTTCATTTGGTCTGACCTGGGTGAGGGGTAGGAATGCAGCTGTGGCCGCTATAATGATGACCTGACATTACTCATACGCCCCGCAAATCGAAAAAAGTATCTCTTCGGCCAAAGTGCCATAAGTTTGCCAATTAGACGGCGGCAGATACTTCAAATGACGATTGTAACTTGTTGCTGTTGGGAAAGTATGCACTTGAAAAAAAGTTACTTTACTTTACTAAATATACAACACCTAAAATACCAGAATATTTTTTATTTCCAATTAGAATTATTCATTATTCGATTTTATAGAATTCCTATTTTTTGGATACTTTTCTATAGCTTTCTTAGCAATGGCGCGCATACCAATCCAAGTTTCTTCAACAAGTTCCTTAATGAGCTTCGTTGGTGGATGGAATGTAAACTGTAAATTTCCTCGTGCTTTCGGAAGTTCCCAAGTGAATGATAGGGGAAATCCAATTTTGTAAGCATAGTCACTTGACGTTCCTCCGGCAGGATATAGACCAAATGAGGGAAGGACTGCGTAATTTGTAGGGAACCTAAAATTCATAGCATTTACGCCAGCTTCAGCCACCTCCTCGTGCTCTTTAAAGTTTTCGGCCTTGTCTCTAAAATGGAATCAATATTGATATCTAAAGAATAAATATATTATGTAGGGCTTACCCATTTGAGCCCCATGGATACAAAATCAGGGAAATGGCAGAATGAAACGTTAGGTACAATATGCCACGTCCCGATTTCACCAGATCGAGAAGCACTCTTTTTACAGCTTGAGATTCGGGCTCCGAGAATGGCGAAATACCCTTAAATGCGAGATAGCATGGATCATTAATATCCCCTTCTTTGCCCCAATCATATTCAAAATTTCGGTTAAGATCAGTGCCGATGCAATCTTCAGCACTGGGTTTTCTGTTCTTCCGCCAGCATTTAATCTGATGATCTGAAGTTAACGGTTCATTGCAAGTGATAGTTTCATTTATGAACACATTTCCTGACCGGGAATATGTGTATCCATCCGCGTTCACCAGGGGTAGAATAACCCAATCATAATCCTTTAGCAGTTCCTGGTTCTCTTTAAAGTTCACCACCAGCTGATCAATGATATTTAAGGCAGCTGTGTGAGTTAACCATTCCCTGGCATGAAATCCGGCATCTATAAAGATCACGTTCTTTCCCGTCCGCCGATCTCCGTTTGAAATGGTAATGGTGGTGAGTGTTCGGTTCTCGTAGGTCTTTCCAATATCCGTCAACTTTACTCGGTTGCTATAAGTGTAGGCAAGGCCTTTCAGATACTCCTGGATCCCCTCATAGGTATAATAGTCATCCGTCTGGTACTTTGGTCCCGAACGAAATGGAATCCCCAGGGATCCAGATATAAAGAGTGTCACCAAGAAGAGTGGTAGAGACATATTGTTGGTATTACAACAGAAGGTTGGGGTTTATAAAGGGGTTTGAAAAGAATAATACGTAATTTCTTTGCCTATAACTTAAGACTTGTAATGGTTTAGTTACCAATTAAGATAATAAATGGAATGAAGCTCGTGGTTTCAAAGAATGTATTTTATTTATTTTTAGAAGTGTACCTGCTATATTTATTTTTCTTTTTTGCTACAAAATTAAGACTTGTAACAGCTTTGACTGATTTATTTACCTAAGATAATATCTATATTATTTTCTTAAGCATTTTTTAAAAATTTAAATATAATTCGGAATAGTCTAGGAATGTGAAAATTCATTAAATTCGTTGATAACTGTTTGAGCTACTGGCTTGCATTCTTATTTTAAAGTTTAGGATATTTTTTTTTTTAGTGCAATACATTGGTAAGGCAAAACGAGTAACTTGCAACCGGCAACTGGCGATTGTCGCATTCGTAATGAGTGTTCTGTGATCCCCTGGTCGCCATGCAAATTGTCGCCTGTCAGCGTCGCCTGTCGAGTGATAAGCCAAGGCGAGTGCTGAGTTTTCGCCACCGGCGTTGGCCATCAGTACTCTATATACACCAGATACCAGATACCATTGGCCAATGGCTATCCGGTCAGGGGATTGCGAACTGCAAACTGCGGATTGCCGGCTGTCAGGCGATATCTCTGGTCCCTGGGTGTGGCATGCAACAGTCGACACGAGAAGTCAATTTGGCGGCCGCAACCGTTTCATTCCGATTCGAATTCGAGTTTTAGGTTCCCACCAAAGAGCGCCCTTCGCTGACACAGAGACCTAAAAAATATAAAAGAAATAAAAACAAAATAATCATAAATGGATATGTTTCCACTTTCCACGCTCACTTTCCTTTGACGGTAGCTGCTTCAACGCCCAACAAAGCTCGCATTTTATGGAAATGCAACAATTAAGCAGGGCTTATGGAGGCAGCCAATCAACTGGGAGCCAGCGAAGCCAAGAATTCCGGTGATTTGCATATCTAAGGCATTAACTGAATGGCCGTTTGGTCTTTTGATGTCGCTTTGCATAGATTTTCGAGAACTCAACTATTTATTTTCAGCTGCTCCGCTGTGGTTATTTTTTACATGATGGCAGTGCATTGTTCAAACATTCATCTACCGTTAAGACGGAGCAAGGGAGAAAATCGAAAATGCAGCTAGGGGGCATTTTAAATACGCTTTAAATATATTTTATTAGAATTATTTGGAAATATTAATTTAGAAATATTGGAATTTTTTTTGATTGTTCTGTTTTAATTATGTTAGTTAAGAATTAGTATTAGTGGCATATTTTTAACATATTTGTTTTATTGCTAAAATGCAAATTAAATAAAATAAAATACAGTGAATAATTTAAAGAAATACAATTTTCTTCTGTTTATTTTAAAATAAACTAAGATTTTTTAGCTAAAAATTGTTTAGATTTTTACAGATTTAAGTATATTATCTATAATGTCTTTAAATTCAGAAAATAATTTAAAAACCAAATTAAATTTTAGTCCATAATGGTAAAAGTATTTATTTTTAAGGGAATATTTGTTTCAAAATTTGTATTTCCAATTATAATGCTCATAATATATTTTGTTGTGTGTTATAACTTTCTTTCATTTAGAGAAATGTCTTTTACAAAGCCTTTCTCATCTACTGACCACGCTAATTAGACCCAAGTTGGCTAGGGTATAAGAGGGGAGACAATGTATTCAGTCTTTGCAGTTTGCTGAAAATTAATTAGACTCAATTTGTTGCTCAACCATCAAGACGGACAACAATGGCAACAGCAGCGGCAGCTGCATCTTGTTTTTGCCGGACAACTTCTATGCTCATATTGTGCATGGGTAAGAGGAAAAGATACGGATAAAGACGAAAAAAAAAACCAAAATGTTTGCGCTTACAATTCTCATGTAAATGCCAAAAGTTTCCACATTGTTAAAACGCGATTCGAGGCAAGGGGAAGAGGGACGGGTAGGGTGTTTTACTAAGTTAAACAGAGGCAAACGGTAAACATGTTGCTGTCAACATTTACATGCCAACATGTGGCCCGGCCACCATTTGGCGGCGATTAGAAAGCGCCGCCTCATTTTACAAGGGGCTGGTCCACCAATGGACCATTGGGTCAAATCATTGACTGACACTTTCCCGCAGAGTCTTTCCCAAAGATTGCACTCCCTGGATGAGTGTCACCACAAAATTAACTTCAATTATTTGGATATTTCATTAACAGAGAAGTTAATTTTTTAAATATTCTATTTTTAATCATAAAAAAATAATGATTAAGGCTTAATTTATATGCATATGGAACCTCTTAAGGATGTTTTTTAGTCCTTATGTCAAATTTAAAGTATGCTTTAAACTCGGAATTCTCATGCCTTTTCAAGGATTTATCCCGGACGAGAAAACAGACCTAAATAAGTTTTAGAATTTTCACACCCAATTTTTAAATTAAAATAAAAATTTAATAAATTTGATTAAAAGATGATTTGGATTAAGACGGAATGTAGAATGTGACTCTGAAAAACTTTTAAATATAAAGATAAATATATAAATAAATATAGATTCAGAAACAATTCATTACTATTACATGCATTTTTAATCATTAGGTAAAAACATTATGAAATAACATTTCTGTGACCATATTTTTCCCCGTGTGAGTTTGCTTCAGTTTTTGGCGTAATTTATCAGAGCTGAAATGCAATCGGAGTGCAGGTGAAAAATAGACAGACAGCAAGGCAGCCAGATAACGACAAACTCGCGGACAACACAACTTGGCCACTTGTTATCCAGTTATCCACTGCAGCAGAGTTCCGACTGCAGCTCAAATAGCAAATAGCAGACTTATACAGATGTCAATTATTTTTGCCCGGAGCGGGAAGCTCTGACTTCGCGACTAGCTCTTCTATTTCGATTTCGTTTCGATTTAGTTGAGCGCTAGCAATTTTGGATCGCCGCGGATTCGGATTGGATTCGATTGGGGACGAAAATTGCTGGCCGAACTCGTTAGCTAGCCAAGTTGCAAGTTGTGAGCTGCTAGTTGCCAGTTGTGAGTTGCCAGTTGCAACAATCCATCCAGGCTACGTGGCAAGTCATCCAATTGTTGGCTACGAAATCGTTATTATTTGCGGACCTGCAGATCTCGCTCCTTGTTGCAAATTATAATTGAATGATTGCATGGCAGCCAAGCGATTTGTTCGTCATTTCAACCAGGAAAAAGGGGGATCAATTGATATTGATTGGGGGCCCCTACTTATAGGTAAAGGTGTCAAAACTATTGCCTCCTAATGGGGCAAGAAATGTAAAGTTCATTAAATTGGAACCAACTCTGATGGCCATCGAACAGGGATCAACGACGTTTCGACAACGAATTTATTTAAAAGACAGCTTGCAACAAATAAATAAGGCCAGGCATCCAAACATCCAGGCTTCGAGGCTTTGGCAAATGGAATGCAGCCTGTGTCCTTCTCGTTTGACGGCCAGTAATGCGAATGGCTTGTTGAAATTCATTCATCAATGTAATCGATCAGACGTGGACGACGGCCTTTGACGATTGACATGCCACGTAACATGGCTCTTCGTATGTAAATGGAGCCTGGGAGAGAGATATACGTCTGCCCACAATGCAACATAAAATTTAATCAATTTATTGGAAACGAGCTATTGTCTTTGGTCTTTTGTCTTTCCAGCTTTTGACTCTACTTTGACTTTGACTCGACTCGACTTGGGGCTTATCCCCGGCTTTGCATCTACACTTTCTCCTCTCTCAGGTTGATATGCCATTTTCCTGGCACGAATGCAGGCAAAAGGCCAAGATAAATCTCCCGGCTTCGTGTGGGGAGTTGCGTTTTTGTTGGGGCGGAACCACCGCACCCACATTCACTCAGTTCGACTGAGTTTTTGTGGCCAAAGTTTGGCATTAGATTATGCCTTTTCCGTTTTCTGGATCTCAGCCAGAGGAGAAAATCTTGAAAATTGTTTACATGAGTGCTCTTTACTTTTTGTATTTTCAAAGTAATATAAACCAGGGCTGTGAACTGCTCCGGAGCTGAACCACTACGAACCAGAGTGGTTGACTTTTTTTTAGAAAACGAACCGAACCGTAAACCGGAGCGGCGAATTTGTTTATAATTGAACCGGAACCGAACCGGAACTTTTTTTTGATACTCGGTTCGGTTCACGAAAAATTTAATTTGTGTGTTCGGGTTTTTTATTCAGAATTGTGGGGGGTTTTCTGATCATATTAACATAGAATTTATTTACTAAGGGAAATAAAAATGCTCAAATATTTTGTCTATGCAAACAATCTAATAATATATAACTATCATCTTTCAAATATTTTCGCAGTATGCCCACGTTAAAATTACATGATTAAATCTAAAAGTATATACTCTTTGCCTTAACTGGTAAGCACTTTATAAATCAAAAATCTTGTAATTTTACTTATTATTAATGATATGGTACATATTTCAATGAAAATACATGGAAATAAATGTTGACTTTATTATTTCATTAAACAAAAATTTATTTTTTTGAACCCTGGTTCGAACCTGAACCCTGCTCCGGCTTATCATTGAACCGGTTCGCAAACCGGAACATTATCCGTCGATTAGGTTTGAACCCCGAACCGAACCCATGCAAAAATAATATGGGTTCACAGCCCTGATATAAACTGGGATTTATTAGAATATATATTTTTATACCCGTTACTCGTAGAGTAAAAGGGTATATTAGATTCGTGCAAAAGTATGTAACAGGTAGAAGGAAGCGTTTCCGACCCTATAAACTATATATATTCTTGATCAGGATCACTAGCCGAGTCGATCTAGCCATGTCCGTCTGTCCGTCTGTCCGTCTGTCCGTCTGTCCGTCTGTCTGTCCGTCTGTCCGTCTGTCTGTCTGTATGAACGCTGAGATCTCGGAAACTATAAAAGCTAGAAGATTGACATTTTGCATGCAGATTCTAGGAGTTCCTACGCAGCGCAAGTTTGTTTCAAAAGGGTGCCACGCCCCCTCTAACGCCCACAATCGCTTATATACGATTTTAAAAATTTCAATATTTTGGAAAAGTAAAAACGCAATTTTATTGTGTTTATCAATACCTATCGAAATGTAGAAGAAATTTTTTAAATCGGACCATTCGTTAAAAAGTTACGGCGGATCAAAGTTTTTCTCCATCTCCTTCGCACTCCCTTTAGCTGAGTAACGGGTATCTGATAGTCGGGGCACCCGACTATAGCGTTCTCTCTTGTTTAAGTTGAATTTAAGAATCAAATTAGGAAATAAATTCTAATAATTTAATAAATTAAGTAGACATCAAATTATATGCAGCACAGTATTCTTAAGCGAGCTCAATTTAGATCAAATTTAATTTTAAATTTTTGATACCAATTGATCTTTAATCCAAGATCGCCATGACTTGAATGTTTAGAATACGTCTGTGCATATTAAACGATGTCTAATAATTAGTTTCATTTATTTATTTATTTATAGCCAGGTTAAAAAGGAAATTATAAATTGCCTATAATAATAATTAGATAGTATTTAAAAAAATCTAAATTTCTGTGCTCAAACAAGTTGGCTTTCACAAACTCGAAACTTATGTCAAAGCAGTAAGCCTATATTTTCCATATCACACGATCGATTACCTTTCCTAATACTACATAACGAAGAAATCCACCTAATAATCTGTTAATATGGGGAAAAGAAAAAGTAGAGAGAAGGCCACGCCCAAGGCCACTGCGGAGCCGATTTTGAGATTTCCACTAATGCCCGAAAGTGAAATGTCGGATCGGGAGGCTAAGTATATGAGTCGCCTTAATGATTTTACTGTTAGTGCAGACTTAGTAAAGCGTAAGCAATAAAGTTCCTAGTCCCAAAATTAAGTAATAAAAACCCCTTCGATGCAGATGCTCATAGCGACTTTTATGAACAGGAGGTTGAGAGAATGTTCAGGGAGCACTGGGAACATCATTTGCGTTGCGATGGACTGCCACGCCCCTATCTTCCCGTCGAAATAAGGGAGTTTATCTCAAAGATGCGGTTTTACGATGATTTTGAGACAAAAAATTCGATGGATTGGACGTTGTCGGTGGACGAACGGTCTATATTGAATCAGAATATCTTCAGGGTGGACAAAACGCGATGCACAATGAAGCTGACCAAAGATAATCCGGGCACACACTACGATCAGAATGTTCAGATGTGTTTGGATGCATTAACTGAAATGGATTCTATGCTGGACAACGAGGCCGAAATGGTGCGAATGTCCAAGAAAAGACAGGCGGATGTCATGGAAGTTGGTTAATATTGGATAGGGGAAACAAGATGATATAGATTTCCAATTATTCAATAGGTTTATACCGAAGTCGAGCTGGAAATCGATGATATCTTTGATCGTCTTACCTATCGAATATTGAAAATGCAAGATGCCTATATGGAGTGAGTATAGATTATATTACAGATCACTTATTAAACTTTATATGCCTTAGTTCTGCAGATGGTAGAGTTGCCAAGTGGAGCTACACCTGTAAGCCTTGGAAATTGGATTTGTGGGGTCTGCGGAATGTACCAATTATCTTTGCTCAACTAGAGTAAGTTCTTCACCCGGATTCTTTTAATAGCATTAATAATACAGATTATTTCTCAGATTGCCCGTTATGTTGGCCGAGCTTGAGGCCTCGGGTGTTGAGGTCCAGATACCGAAAAGTGTTCTGAAAGATTGCATAACCATTCGCAGTTTGCACACTGATTTCGATAACATCTCGCAGAATGCCAAGAGCTTCGAGACAACTATTTCTGCATCGGCCAATTATCCCACCGCCGGCATAGTGGATATAGAGGAATCGGTGATCAACGAATGGGTAATGCAGCAGGAAATTCAGGAGGAGACCATGAATCTGATGTTGAGCAGGCGGAGAGAGTATGAGGAAATGATGGAGCTCATCGCCGAGAGAACGGAGGCAGCTGCAAAGGCGGCCAAGCAAACGGATCCCGATAAAGCGGTAAAAATTGTAATACCCAAGGCTCCCAAAGAGCCGCCAGCAGTTCCGCCGGGCATGTATCCCGATATCTACAGCGATTTTCTTAGAACAGAGGACGCCCAGTACTCGGGCTATCTCGATGAGGTATATCATCCAAGGCATCTGGATATGCAGCCTTTTGAGGTGGGTAATTGCATGGTATGTTCTAGAGAAGCGCGAATTCTTTAGATCTAGCATTGATATTTTATAATATTTTTAATAATTATCAAGTATAATTTAAATAACATATTTCAATGATAATTTTTTTTAATAACTTAAGAGTATATTATAAATACTAATATGAGATTAACACACTTTTTATAGATAAATCTCAGGGAGCGCATCATGCTGGGTGGCATCTATGCGATCATGTTCGTTCGACGACCTGAGCAAACGCAGTTCGAGAAGTTCAACATTGTTTTGCACGAGGATGGACGGGTTCTGCACAGCATGCCCGAAATGAAGGCCGAAATCGAGGGAGAACGGCTGAGGAATTCTGATATTGCCAGAAGGACCAGGGAGACGTACCGGAACACCAAGATCAAGCTGGAGGATGATGAGTTGCCTTATTTCATCGTGGCCCTGCAGTTGCCCAAGGATCTGTGCAAGTGGAGTGAGCCTGTAGTATGCCATTTCTTGACGGAAATCGATCAAATTCCGGTCGATTATAAGCGCGAATCAGTCTGGACGCCAACCTTGCAGAGCGAAATAAGACATTCGGAGTATGCCGAGAGGTTGGATGGTACCATTAATCTTGGTAGTCGAATCTCAGGATTAAGGATCTCAGATTCTTCAAATATATTTCGACCCACACTTCGATCGTTCCTTCGACAAAGTCGATTAGAAACGGCGCCGGTAGTCGAAATTCCTTTGGAGGACTTTGAATTGAAGAAGCAATTGAATCATTTGGAGACGAGAACCTTGGAGAAACATGTCATACCCCGTATAATCTCGTCCTTTAAGTTACCCGCCGATTTTCGCGAGGACAAGCGAGAGGTGGGCAGACAGGGCATTAAGGGCTTAGTCAAACGTGCCGAAGCCGAGGAAGTCGTTGTTCCGGTCAAGAACCTGGATTTCGATTTTGAGTCCCAAGCGATTAATGCGGAGCGAATGTTTCCTTACTTTCCCACCGTTGATCCTGTGCAATATCCCACGCTCTCCGAGGACTCGGAACCACAGCCACTTAGTGCGACTACTGCGCTTGGACTTTTAAAAACTTTTGACACCATCAAAGCCAAGTACCGGGAAAAACCCGTTGAGCTTTTGAGTCAGCCCGACGAGCAGGATAAGAAACCCAAGCTCAAAAAATTAGCATTAAAGGACGAAGAAGAGTTACCAGAGGCTTCGACAGGCAAGCGAAAATTATCAAAATTTAATGAAAAAGTACGCACAAGCATCAAGGGGGAAAAGCCGGAAGCAAGTAGCATCACCTCCAAATCAGCGACGGACCAGATGATCGAGCAGGAAGTGACCCATTGGACCACAAAGTACATTAAGGACCCGACACTAAACAAGGAAACGGGCAGAATCACCTTCAAGACTGATCGTCTGGGATTTTTCGGTTTGGCCTTCAAGCGGTACGAGCATTTTCCCTTTCGCGAATGGTCACTGCAGCCGAGTGAGGAAAAGTAAGTATTTTAATAGAGATCTCAGGTAATACCATTCCATTTACAGTCCGGATGAGATCATTCTAAACGTGGATACATTCCATGTCCGCATATTTTTCTACATCACATCCAAGGGCGTTCGGGGCTACGTGACCGATCTGAGCAAGGGATACACGGCCAAGCCAGTTAAGTATCTTGAGATAGTGGAGCCGATATCAGACTTTCGTCAAATGCGTCAGGTAAGTCTGTAATATGGTGGTTCTCTTAGAACCGAAGCTATCGATAGTTTTGACTATCTATATTGGCCACTAACGATTTTATCTATATAAACAAATTAAAAAAAAACTAGAAAAATTAAAAAAAAATTTATTGAAAATATAAATGTTAATACCATCGATAGTACCGATAGTGGTATTGATCGATTTATCAAAATTAATAACCGATATCCTTTCACAGATGTTCATTAGCAAGAATATTAATATATTTGCCGAGAACGATGCTAGTTTCTATATCGAAAACGGATACTTTTCCATGAAGCACGTGGCCCTTGAGTTGCACACCTACAACATCATGGCTCTCCATTGCAAACTAATGAAGTTTTATCGATCGAGCTGGAATCGATTGGCCTCGCGACGCGATATTATCATGGGCATGAAGATCGCCAAGGATGTATCGGATTATTCAGAGGTAACAATGCGAATTACTCCCGAGAAGACCACCTTCGTTCAGATTTCAGAGAATTGTTCGGACAAAGTGAACGTGATCGTGCTCACCTATACTGACACTTGGAGAAACATCAGCGTAAGTGTTATAATTAATGCTAACCTGCAGATGGTATTAAAAAAAAATGTATTGCAGAATTTCACCGATCTGCATCAGGCCATAAACTCGATGGTCCCCAATGCCACAGAAGTGCGTAATAAGGACTCCATTCTTCTACATTATGTAATGCGAATGCTGAAAGAGATAAGGCTATTAAGCTTTTCGTAGAATTTATCTATATTTTGTAAATCCAAACTTGCTAACCTTCAATACAATATGAACTCTTTTAAAGAGCTTGGCAATTTTTAGTGTCTAACTTGATAGAGTAAAACGTTTTTATAAGTGAAGAATTTAAAATTAAACCTTTAATTTGCACTTATTTGAGGTATAATTCCTGGAAAAGGTTTTATATGCACAATTTCTAATAAATCCCGATGTCAACATCAAACTTCATTGCCCACACACCATCCTTGTTTCAACCTTCAGATGTATACGAATACTCAACCACCAAACAATAAAACATCATAAAAACACAAAACATAAAAAATAAAATAAAATACAAAAACTATTGAGGAGGATATTAACAGTGGTATTTTGGCAAAATGGTTAAGATGGCTAAGGGGGCTGTGGTTCCAGCTACGGAAGCACCTGGTCTCATAAGCGAAGCCGAAATGATGGAGCGACAAAAAAATTACACCATCCGACTGCATGACATTGGTGCCGCTTGTTCCAACTTCAAGAGTAATTGAAATCGATTGAGTACATAATGGTAAAAATCCTAATTCAGCTCCTATTCCTAGATTCACTCGCTCAATTTAGAAATCTGGAGGAAGAACGGACGAATCAAGAGCGCTGGGATCAGTTTACCCGGTGTGATGGGTTGCCCAAAGTCCGATCTCCAGTCGAGATTAGAACTTTCTTGGCCAAGATTCGTCACTTTGAAGAGATCGAAACCCAGAACTCCATTGACTGGACTCTGGGGGTGGATGAGCGTAGTATTCTTACTCAAAATATTTATACGAAGGACCTTACACGATCGACATTGGAGAAAACGTCTGTAGACAATCCGGGCTCATATTTTGAGAAGAATTTAAAGAATTGCCTGGAAGTATTGCGACAGGTGGATGTTTTGATGGACAACGAGGTGGAAATGGAGCGCATAAATTTTAAAGTGCAAATGGATCTCATGGAGGTTTACGGAGACGTCCAAAGGGAGATCGAAAACCTCTTTGATCGTCTTACTTACAGGATATTGCGAATGCAGAAGGTTTACATGGAGTAAGTGTTTTAATTTCATTGTGATATAAAAATTAATAATTTTATTCAAGATCCATTAATGGTATAGTGGCTAGGTGGAGTTACTCATGTGATCAATGGCGCATGGATCTTTGGGGTCTTTACAACGTTCCCATAATCTTTGAGCAGTTGGAGTAAGCTTTTTGGGAAATGCTTTAAAGCTATATGAAATTATCAACAAAGGACGTATCTCTTTACAGCGTTCCATTAATGTTGGCCGACTTTAAGGCCACAGGTGTCCAGGTTCAGATACCGGTGAGCGTCCTCTGGGATTGCGTCACCCTTCGCTGTGTTCACACCAATTTTGACCACCGTTCCGAGGACGCCAAGAGCTACGAACCACTGACGATGGACACCTTTATGGTTCCCAATTGTGGAATAACCGACATGGAAGACTCGGTGGTTGGTGAATGGCTGATGCAGCAAGACATTCAGGAGGAGACTTTGGACAATATGAATCAAAAGCGAGAGGAGTACGAGCAGCTAATGCAGCTCATTGTCGAGAGGACCGAACAGGCTGCTAAGGATGCCAAGTTTGGTAAGACCACCGATGGTAGTAAGCACCCGAAGATCGTCATCCCGAAGACCCCGAAGGTTGTGCCCCTCGTACCGCAAGGAATGTATCCCGAAATATATGATGAGTTTCTTAGTCGTGAGGATGAGCAATACAAGAAGTTTTTGGAGAACTACTTCGATCCGAAACTTCTAAATTTGTCGTCCGAGGAGGTAAGATATATATTGTAAGAGCCACACTTTTAACACCTAATAAAATATCCCTAGATAAATCTTAGGGAGTATATGATCATAGGAGGAATCTATAACATTACATTCGTGCGTCGACCTGACCAAACGCAATTCGAGAAGTTCAATATAGTCTTGCACGAGGATGGTCGTGTTCTGAAAGTCATTGCCGATGTGGTGGCCGAAGTTGATGGCCGAAGCTCCCATATTAGCGAGTTCACTAGAATGACTTTTCGTGGCAGCCAAATGAAACTGGGGGATGATGAGCTGCCGTTCTTCGTTGTCACCGTGAAGTTGCCGCCAGATCTCTGCAGATGGGGCAAACCGGTGGTTTGTCACTATTTGAGAGAAGTGGAGGCACCACCACGGACACCGGACAGGAATACTCTCGTAACGCTTAATATAATCGATCCCCAACGGATATCATCTCAATTAACTCAAACGGGAGAGAGCGGCAACCGATCAATTGCCAACCAGTTCAATCCAACCCTAAGATCATTCCTAAAACATAGTGTTTCCTATGCACATATCCTGGAAAAAGGAATGCCCATCAAAGATTTTCCTCTGGACAAGGCTTTGAATAAGATAGAAATTATGAAGTTAGAGAAAATGTGTTTGCCTCGCATAATTTCTTCCTTTAAGCTACCAAGTGAATTTACGGAAGACAATCTGACGGCAGAAGCCCTCAAGTCGAAACCAAATCGCTTGCTGAAAAGGACTGAAACCGAAATGGCTGTGGAGACCAAGCCGCCAACGGAAAACTTTGATTACGAAATGCAAGAACGCCCCGAAAGGATGTTTCCCATTTTCGAAAAGGCAACCCCTTTGGAATTCGTTCCATCTGAATATTCGACCCCTACCGATTCAACTAAAATAACTACTGCTTGTGGATTGTTGGCAACATTGGAGGACATCAAAGAAAAGTACGTGCACAAGCCCTTTCAACTGTTGGACCAAATCGAAATCGTACCCAAGAAGTTGGAGAAAAAAAATGCAGAAGGCAGTAAAAGTGCTTCCAATCTAAACCCTTCGCGTTCAAGTGACCGAAGGAGTTTCACAGATGTAAATGACAGAAAGAGTGTTACAGATGCGAGGGACCGAAAGAGTATTACAGATGGCAATCTTAAGTTTAAGTCTAGTGGTTCAGATCAAAAAATCGGAAAAAACAGAGATTCGGACCAGCCAAGAGGTTCTGAACATAAGACAACCAGAAGAAGTGGTTCTGTGAGCAAGCGGCGATCGACACGAAAGTCTGGAAAGGTGGAGGACCTCTCGAAATTTCGCCAGGAAGAAAAGGAACCACCTGTGTTGCTGGATCACTGGACGAAAGAGCACATTATCGAATCGACAAATGACCAAGTGACCAACACGCTCACCTTCAGGACGACTCGATTGGGCATTTTCGGACTGGCCTTCAAACGATACGAGCACTTTCCTTTCGGCGATTGGTGTCTGCAGCCCAATGAGGATAAGTAAGAGGTTTTACCATCCATTGAGATCCTTTGTGTATCACCATCCTAACCCATGTAGTCCCGATGAGATCATTCTTAGCCTCGACACGTTCCATGTGCGAATGTTCTTCTACATCACATCCCAGGGAGTGCGTGGCTATGTGACTGATCTGACCAAGGGTTATACGGCCAAGCCAGTTAAATATCTGGAGATAGTGGAGCCGATATCAGACTTTCGCGTATTGCGTAAGGTATACCTATAGGTTTCTATAGAAAATCCTTCCCATTCAAAGGCAACTCCCTTTGTAGTTGCTCGTGGAAAAGAATTTGAACATCTTTGCGGAAAACGATGCCAGCTATTACATCAAAAACGGTTACTTCTCCGTCAAGCATGTGGCCACTGAGCTGCACACCTACAATACCATGGCCCTGCAATGCAAGTTGATGAAATTCAACCGATCCAGCTGGAATCGTCTGGCCACACGACGCGATATCATTATGGACATGAAGATAGCCAAGGACAACACGGACTACACGGAGGTCACAATGCGTATAACTCCAGAGAAGACAACGTTTGTCAAGGTCTCCGAGATGTGTTCGGATGATATAAAAGTGGTCAAGCTTCGTTACGAGGAAACTTGGCGGAACGTTAACGTGAGTAGTTATTAGAGCTTATATTATATCGATGTTATATTGTATCGATATTATCAAAAATATCGATGAAACCGATATTTTTTAACATAATTGGATTCTCTGTGATTCGCAGAACTATAACGATTTCGGTCAGGCCATCCAATCGTTGAATCCCCATGCCCAGGAGGGCAGTAACAAAGAAGCCATGCTTTTTGTCTACATCAAGAGGCTTCTGAATGAGATACGTCCTCTAAGTTACTCCTAGAATCGTCGGCACTTGTGTATAAATTTTTCAATAATTCATATTCTCCAACTAAAGTGATTTTTTTTCAAAATGACCTTGCTGTCAATTACATTTACAAACTGACACAAGCACACACACAAAATACACAAAAAAAAAAAAAAACAAAAAAAAATGGTAAAAAGAAAAAGCAAGGTCCCGGTTTTCCACAAGCCCAACGTGGAACTTCTTACGGAGGATGAGTGGATGGCACGGAGAAATACATATATGCAGCGTTTGGCGGACCTTAAAACCAGTGTAGCTCTGATTGATGGTAAAGAACACTAAATAATTATCTTAATAGTAACAAGAATGTTTTTCTATTCAGATGCCATCGACGAGCACAAGGAATTGCTGAAGCAACAGTTAAAGGAAGAGAAATGGAACAATTACTTGGCCTGTGACGGTCTTCCAAACCCCAATCGTCCTGCCGAAATTCGGAAGTTCATCTTCCAACTAAAGTTCTTGGAGAAAGAGTCCTGCACAGGTGATATCAGCTGGCTGCTTCCGGTGGACGAGCACAGCATACTATCGCACGCTCCTGATCGCAAGGACATGACGCGGAGGAACTTGGAAGATACAAGACCAAATATCGGTCAGCTCTATGGTGAAACTGTGCAGCGTATTCTGGAAACCATTAGACGCGTGGAAAGAGTTTTACGCAACGATAACGAGCTCCTTCGCTTGCCAAACTTTCAAATCCTTGAACTGGATAAGGTAATAAATACGTACAAATGAGGAGCCACTATAGTTCTTCTTCTAGATGCCCTCGGAACTGCATGCAGATATAGATACGTTCTTCGATCGGCTCACATATCGCGTAATCTGTGCCCCCGAATCACATATGACGTAAGGTGGTTTGAGTTTACCAAAATACTTACCTTAGCTAACCTTAGATTTATTTTTTAGAAACAAGGGTAGTATCTTGACGTACTATTGCTATAACTGCGACCATTTTGATTTCCAGATTTGGGGACTACAGGATGTACCCATTCGTTTCAAGTATATGAAGTAAGTGATTGATGTTAGTGCAGTGGTGCCCAGCAGATTCTCTGCCGCTGCGCTGCTAGCGTTTCGACGCACACGTACGCTGTAAAGCATAAAAACGTCACACAAACGCGATGCTTTTGCTGGCCACCACTGCTTAAGTGGGATTTCGGATATATATATTTTATTCTAATTAATTTTAAGGCTACCTATTATGAGCTGCGATCTCAACTGGGTTGGTGTCACTCTTCAACTGCCACTCAGTGTGCTTTGCGACAATCTGACCCTGCGGTGTGTGCACACCTTCTTCGACCCCTTCTCACCGCTGGCCAAAAGCTATGAGCTGGCCATCGAAGGTTCCATGACCCCAAATTGTGGTCTAGTGGACATCGGGGATAGTATGACGACCGAATGGATGACCCAGATGGATATTCAGGAGGATATCATGACAAAAATGAACACGCAAATGCAGATTTACAATGAGGAAATGGCGTAAATATGATTATGGATTGTGTAAAAGGGTTTATCGGTAATATATTCGCATTATTTTTAAGTGTATTCTTAGCGACAGAAGCAAAACATAAAAAGGAACCAGAAATGAAAGGAATAAGAAAGAAATCCAAGCCAAAAGCTCCGAAAATGCCGCAAGAATTACCCGTTGGCATGTTTCCAGACCCCTACAAGATATTTCTCGAGCACGAAAAACGAGATTGTCACGACTTCTTCAATAGAAATTTTCACCCAGACAATATAAACTTGCTGCCGTTCGAGGTAATGTATCTTAAACACAGTGTCCTGTTAGATTTTCTCTTAATTATATCTAAACTTATAGGTGAACTTGCGACGTTTTATCATAATAGGCGGCGTTATCTCGATCGTTTTTGTGCGAAAGGCCAAGCATACCGCCTTTGAAAAGTTCAACATAACATTGCACGAAGATGGACGTGTTTTGCATAAGCAAGTGGATGTATTGGATGAAATAAGTGGGGATCCTGTAAGGCGGTCCACTAGAGTTAGTTTGGAAATAAGACGAGATTCCAAACTTGAAGAAGCTCCTGATTTTAAGTTACACTTGGACCCAGATGAGCTGCCGTTCTATTTTCTCACTTTCAAGGTGCCCAACCATTTGTGCCTATGGGGTGAACCCATGGTTTGTCAATTTGTTGAGGACGAAATCGAAAGACTGCAGGTAGTTGAAGCGGAAAAAGTGACGGAAAATATGGATAAAAAGAAAAAACTGACGCGTAAGCCTTCTCGAAAGCCCACAAATACTCCCACAAAGGGTATAATTGTGAAAGAAGAAATTCCAGAAGAGACTACCAAGCCAAAATACGACAAGCCCTCGCGGGATAATTCGATTAACATTTATAGACCCTCGGCATTGGCGATGGTGCGACAGGGAAGTTGGGAACAGGACCGCGCATTTCAGGGTCCATTGGAAAACTTTCAGCTGCGTGGGGAGCCGCTGTCAAGGAGGAAGATTCACCTGCTTCAGGAGCACTGTCTACCCCGAATCATATCCTCGTTTAAATTCCCGCAGGAGTTCAGGGATGGCGATCTCGAAGAATTGGCCATCAAAAAGGCTCATACCACGCAGCTTTATAGGCGGCGAGAAGCGGACTCTGTGGTATCTACGCACATTGGGGACTACTTCTTCAACTACGAGGATCAGTCGAATCCCGAGCGAACATATCCAAGGTTTCCTGCGACGAAGGACCTCCAACTGGAGCCTGGCCGAGAATATAGATCGAACGAGGATACTTCGATGTATGGCCTTCTACTCACGCTGGACGAGATCAAGGACAAATACACGGACGCTCCGAAAAAGATAACCGATCAGAACACTCAAGCTGTCCGAATGAGTACTCGCCGCACTCATCAGGATCCACTTGGCACGAGTCGATCTCGCCGACAGAGTTCTTTCGTGAGACGGTCTACTAGACAATTAGGATTGGACGTTAGCACCGTGACCATGGCAGAATTCCGAACGGGTGAATATGACTATGATGTCAGTGAATCCAGTGAGCCCAACGAACCCTTGCGAAAGATCAGAAAAGAAAGTCGTCTGCCATCGGAAAGTGTTTCTCGGAGTTACGAGACCATAAAGGTCGTGAACTGGACCACTAAGAATATCCTGGAATCGAAGTTCGACAAGGAGAGTAAGGTCATTACGATTAAGACAGATCGCTTGGGCAACTTTGGATTCGCCTACCCGCGATACACGCATTTTCCCTTTAGTCACTGGGAGCTAGAAAAGAACGAGGAAAAGTAAGTGATATAAATACTATTATTTTTATAATTCTTAAATATTTACCTTTGTAGTCCCGATGAGATCATCTTCACCTTGGACACCTATCATGTACGTGTGATTTTCTTTATCAGCAGGGATGGCATTCGGTGTCATGCGATTGATATACCCAAGGAGTACATTGCCAGACCCCATAAATATATAGAAATCGAGACACCCGTCTCGGATTTCGTCGAGCTTCGCAAGGTTCGTGACTAAAGCTTGTAAGAATATTTTATTATTTACTTTATAACCCAATTACAGCGCCTTCAGGATATGAACCTGAATGTGTTTGCGGAGCTGGACGCTTGTTTCTACATCGATCAGGGATATTTCTCGCAGAAGCACCTGGCCGCGGAGTTGCACATTTACGATGCCATCGCTGTGCATGTCAAGCTGATGAAGTTCTGCCGCAGCCAGTGGAATCGCCTGGCCACGGATCGGGATATGGTGCTCTGCCTGCGGAATACCAAGGATGTGCAAGACGGTTCAGAGGTCACGGTACGGGTAACACCCGAAGTCTCAACCTTCGTAGAGGTTTCGGAGCTCTGCACGGAGGACCTGAATTCGATTAAACTGAACTTCAAGAATACGTGGCGTAATATTGGGGTAAGGTTTACCAAAAGATGTTCTAAAATATTAAATGTTACCCCTTTAGACCTACTCGGATCTGCATCAGCTGATCAACTCAATGTATTCATATGCCACGGATGTCCGGAATCGCGATGCCAACCGCCAGCTTCTTCAGGAGATTCGACCCCTGAGCTTCTCCTAGATCCACGAACGCTGCTCAATTACCGACTGCCAAACAAACACAGACCACAGCGTACACTTTCAAATTAACAGCAATTAAATGCAATTGCCTTACAACAAAGTCTTGAGTAATTTCCATTGGCTTAGCTTAAGTGGGTTCTCCACGCTTTGATACTGAAGTGGGCTAGAAATCTGCTTGTTTTATTTTTATCTCGGATGCAATGCAACGCCTGCTGGCTTGCTGCTTGCTGGCCGCCACTCTATCAAGGATCGATGTCCTTGCCCAGAATCAGAACCAGAACCAGAACCTCAACCTAAACGAAACCATCGATCTGGAAAAGTTATCCAAATTAGTGCTGCCCCCAAAATTCCAAACTCGTGTCGTCGGCGGTCGGGTCACAACAAATGAAAAGTTGGGCGGCTATCTAATTGCCATGCGCTACGAAAATGAGTTCATTTGCGGTGGCGCTCTGATCCATGACCTCATCGTCCTGACGGCTGCCCATTGCTTTTTGGGCCGGATGAAGCTAAACGAATGGCTGGCGGTCGGCGCTACTTCGAGGTTGTTTGACAAAGGTATTCAACGCCAGGTTAAGGAAATCATCAAGTCCGCCCAGTTTCGGGAAGTTGACATGAACATGGATGTGGCCGTGGTGCGACTCAAGAAACCCATGAAGGGCAAAGGTATCGGAAAGCTGTCCCTGTGCTCCACACACCTCAAGCCGGGCCTTGAATTAGTCGTCTCTGGCTGGGGAATGACGGATTCCAGGGGCACTCGGCCGCATAAACTATTGCGAACGGTTACAGTGCCAATTCTAGACAAGAGAACATGTCGTGCATCGTATTCGCCAGCGGGTGAGTGGGGTGTGGATTTTGGATAGGAAATATAGGGGCTGTGGGAATGGAAACTACCTTCATCAAACCGAAGTTTTATTAATACCTTAAACGTTTTTGCGAATATAAAAGTGGCAAATAAATTGAAATATGACCTTGGTCAGCAAAGGCATAAAAAAAAAGCAGAAAAGTTAACATATAATTTAAAGCTAAATTTTAAAAGATCTAAGACCCGCATTTCCTAATTACATTCGGTAATAAATCGAACTAGAGGATATTCTTTACGGAACCTAGCTTCATCAAGCCGAAGTTTTAATAATACTTTCAAAGTTTATTCGCACTTATTAAACTCTAATTAAGAGTAGCCAATAAATAAAGCAGAAAAGTTAATTTATAATTTAAAGCTAAATTTTAAAAGATCTAAGACCCTCATTTCCTAACTACATTCGGTAATAAATCGAACTATAACATATTCTTCTTTTCAAGACCTAATATACTCGCTTAGAAATAGTTTCCAAAATCACCCACCAGAAAAATATTATATTTTATGAAATGAATTCTTTTTTATTGCAGTTAATATAACAGACAGCATGTTTTGTGCAGGAGTGCTGGGGAAAAAAGATGCCTGCACGTTCGACTCCGGCGGTCCGTTGGTTTACAAAAAACAAATCTGTGGGATCGTCTCCTTTGGAATCGGTTGTGCCAGCAGACGTTATTCCGGCGTCTACACCGACATTATGTACGTAAAACCCTTTATCGAGAAGAGCATTAAAGAGTTACTAGGAAAGGGTTAAATAAATTAATAAATAGAATAAATATACCAAAGTCGATTTTCTTGATTATAAATCATTATTCCTTTGATTTGGGTTAACAATAAAAATCTTTTGTGTAACTAAGGAAAATCAATATCCTTCTTATATTTCCCCATAAAATCTATAGATCTCTATATCCGCGGATCTCTGTACCGAATAATGAACACCTACCTCTGGGCTACTATAGAAAATAAAATGATGGAAAAATAGATTATAGAGATTATACTAGATTACGTCACACAATACTACCATTGGTCTCACATTAGTAGATTTATCCACGCTTACATATTGCATTCGGTAAAAGATCTTCTTTTTGGGAAGTGCCATTCCATTCCGTTCCCTATATCCAATGCAAAGTCTTCTGTATTGCTGCGTGCTGGCTGGCGCTCTGATTTCGATCCACGTTCATGGCCAGGACACGAATCGCACACTGTCTTTAGCAAATGAGACTGGTGCGGTTAAAAATTACACTATCGATGTAAAAAAGCTGGCCAAAATAGTGCTTCCCCCAGATCACGACCCTCGCGTCATTGGCGGCCAAATAACCACAAATGCAAAGTTGGGAGGATACCTAATGGCATTGCTATATGGCAGGGATTTTGTCTGTGGTGGCGCTCTGATCCATGAGCTCATCGTCCTGACGGCGGCCCACTGCTTTTTGGGTCGGATGAAGGTTGCTCAGTGGACTGTGGTCGGCGGTATTTCGAAACTCCATCAAAGAGGTTTGCGTCGCCAAGTGAAGGACTTTATCATTTCTGAAAAGTTCGAAGAGGACGAGATGAATATGGATGTGGCCGTAATGCTGATGAAAAGTCCCATGAAAGGCAAGGGTATCGGAAAACTTTCGCTATGCTCGGTAGCCCTCAATCCAGGCATTGAACTAGTTGTTTCCGGTTGGGGCATGACCGTTGCCAGAGGACGTGGACCCCAGCCCTTGCTACGTACGGTCACAGTGCCAATTATACAGAAGAAAAAATGCCGTTCCGCCTATCAGCCCATGGGTAAGTTGCATTTGGCCTGGAAAAAAAAGTTTTCCAGCAAGAGAAATTTGATTTAAGAGCTCACAGAATTGATCATTACCTTTAAAAACCGAATGAATTTAAATCTTGTAATATAAGGTAAAATATTTACAGATATTTAAAGATATCCTTTTTTATTTTACAGCTAAAATAACAGACAGTATGCTATGCGCTGCAGTCCTTGGAAAGAAGGATGCGTGCACCTTTGACTCTGGAGGTCCTTTGGTTTACAAAAAGCAGGTTTGCGGCATTGTCTCCTTTGGCATTGGATGTGCTAGCAAGCGTTATCCTGGCGTCTACACGGATGTCATTTACGTGAAGCCCTTTATCGAGAAGAGCATGAAGGTTCTGTTGGCAAAAAAATAAAAGACTTGTTCACAACCGAGTTGGATAAAACATTTTTTAAATACTTTTCCTTTTATGTGTTTGGTTTCGCTTTAATTATTTTTTCTTGCTTACTTTACGGTTTTTACGGATCGACTCATTCAAGGCTTGATCTCCTAATCGAGATTAGAAAAAAATAAATAGAAAACTTTCTGGCGGAGAATAGAAAAATACAAAAAAAATATTTTGAGCAACATATTAAAGTCCTTAACAGAAATATATATAAAACAAAACAAATTTATTTCTACATTTCAAATTAATTTTAAGATTTGTTTGCAAGATTTGGATTCGTATTGATCAGCGGATAGACATAAAGAGATTTTTTAAAGGCCGAAATATCCTTAATATTCGAGGGGTCGTCGTTCTCTCCCAAAAACTCAATCCTGATCTTTTCGGCCATTGGCTTAGATTGTTCCTTTGGTATATCGTGTTGACCATCTTCCAATAAGTCTGACAAAGATCCGGATCGAGAATTTGCCTGTGTGGTTGATCCTGATGGCAACGTATGGTTTCCCACAACTTGGACAGAAAGTTTTCTTAGATTATTTCTATCATAATCATTCAGGAAATTCAAAACATCATCCTTAGTCAAATTGTTCAGCGTTTGTATTTGCATTTCGACGCGATTAAAGAAATATTCCTTGGTGACGATTTCACTCCAATTTCGCATAACTTCCTCATCCAAACTCGTGTCGCCCAGCCTTTTGCCACTGATTAGAGTTTCTTGGATATTCTTAAACTCCTCATTACTCATTTGTGAGACAAGTTCGGACATTCGAGATCGAAAGGCTTCAATACGTCGCTCAACATACTCAGCCTTATGCTTTGTCTCTTGCGTATTTATGGTGATTACAAAAGCCATGACACCATATCCAATTCGCTGATGAATGCCCAAGCTGTAGCCCAACTGCTCTTGGGTCCTTAATTGGTTGAAGAACGGCTCCTCTACAATTAACTCAATCAGATCCATTAAACATTCCAATTTAAGATCGCATGGCCCTATTTGATAGTAGTTTGTAATAATTGTATTTGAGTCATCATCGTTGAGTGTTTTGGCCCTTAAATAATGCGATCCCAGGGGTATTTGAAGTAGGTTATTATCCAGAGCCGACAAATTATCCACCTTTTCGCTGTTATAGGTGAGAAGTATCTTTTGCATTAGCTCTTTTGCTTGGTCTTCAGTGAAATTTCCTTGCATCAAACCTTTAACGTACATTTTCTTATGAAAATTATCTTTAAAGTTGCTAATGTCTTCTACTGTTATTGCATCAATGGCTTCATATTTGGAGATCATGCCAAAACGTTGATTTTCCAATACGTTGAGGCGCAAGTCAAGGTTTAGAGTTCTTCCGTTTATGAGAGCATTGTATATTTGCCGTTTTTTGAGGTCCTTAAAGGAGTTCACCTGATCCACATCTAGTTCTATAGATCGCATCACGTTTAGAATTATTTCCACCAAGAGAGGAAGCTTTTCATTGTAACCACTGACCCGCATAACTAATCCTTTATCACCGATGTAAAGACCATATGTTAATCCTGCCTCTAAAGCTGGGTACAACTGCTCAGCTATTTTGAACTCCACTAGATAGGTGTAAAGCACTCCAAGCATATAATGCTTAACACTTTCTCGAACAAGAGGAGTGATGAAATAGAGGTTAATGTATCCATCGGGAAGTTGAAAGATGTTGTCCTGCCGGAACCACAGCTCGCATAAATCGGTTTTGATCAGTGCCTTAGGACTTCTTGAAATATGTGGCTTTCCTGCTTCAACCCAATGAAGTGTGAAATCGGTGGTTACAAAGGGATTTGGTTGGGGAAAGTGCAATTCCTTCAGTGTTGCCGGTTCTTGCCACATGTCTACCCATTTTGAAGGCATCGGAATGGTTTTGTATTGAGTTCCGAACCAAGGTTCCTTCTGATCGTATTCATTTCCCTCATATGGCATGTACGATGAGATCATTATGTTAAAATTAAATTTATCTAGATGCTGCCTTAGAAGCTCAATATCCGCTTCATCGTATTGAAAGTAAAGCTGAGGTCCTGTGAGCACATCTTTCGGTGACAGGTAATTCAAGCTCTCCACCATGCTTTGAACATTATCAATGGAGGGCATTTGAATTTGAAATCGAAAATTATTATTTGCTATTTGTTGAAGTTCCTTAAAAGAAGCCTGAAGTTGGTCGCTATTAATGATAAGTTTGATCCAAGCAAACGTCGCCTCCAATACCTCGTCCAAGTGATCGAACCCATCGTCAGTTAGGTAAATACAAATATTGAACAAGGAGTATATCGAGTTTGAGTCAAAACTACTGCCGCCCACTCCTGCCATCACGCTAATACACCAGAGACGTCGACGTAAATACGAACAGAGACTGCCAACTCCCTCGTAGCCCAGAAGTTGTGAGATCAAATAGTCCGGCTTGCTGCGATACAGGTTCTTCATGGGTGGCACAACCCAAGTTAACTCCAGTTTGCATACATCTTCAACGGGCTGAACGAGGAAGACATCATTGAAAAACTCTTCACGAAAGGCTGTTTGGTAATTAAACCTCGAGACGTCAACTGAGTTCTCTTGGCTAACCGGTATATCTGCACAATGTCGCATTAGCATTTCCTCCAGTTCATCTAGCGAAAGTTGAGCCTGGATTGCCACTATCATTCGATTGGCACCGTAGTGATCACGGCAAAACTTGTGAAGTTCCTTGTGCAACTGGCCATCATCGACGCCCTCTTGAAGGGTCTTTAAGTTACCCCAGCTGAAAGTGCCCTGCGGATAGTCATCACTAGCTAAGCTCGCCAAAATCTGATCCCGACGCACTTCATCTCTCATATAGGTCTGCTCGAATTCAGACTGCACAGCCGAGCGTTCGCGATTCATGGCATCCGGAAGCATCAGTGGAGCCTTTATCAAATTCATAAAGAGATCCATACTCCTATCGAGATGCGTCTCATCCACCTCAAAGTAGAAGCAGGTCTCCTCGTTCTCAGTATGCGCATTACTGAATCCTCCGCTTTTCGTCACAAACGAGTCAAATTCATTCTCAACGGGAAATTTCTCAGATCCCATAAATATCATGTGTTCCACAAAATGGGCTAATCCCTGATATTGTCGCGGTTCACTGAACGATCCAACGCCCACAAGTACAGCACAAGCTGCTAATTTGCCATGAAAATGCTCAATCGAGGAACTCATACTTTCACTGGACGCCTGCTGGATTGGTGGATCTTCAATATAGGGATCAGATATTAGCATGGCTCGCAATCCATTCGATAGGCTCAAGGAACGGTAAAGCTTTCGGTCACCATCCGACTTGTCCGGTTCCTCATGATATTGGACCACTACTGCGGCCGTACTTATAGCGGCGTACTGTTGACGATTCAGCCATTTATTCACCTGCTTCGTAATTCTGTGTAAGCCGAGGCGTGGCTTGAAACACATCCTCAGTACGAATAATTTTAAAAATATATATTTCACTTACATTATGGATTGTTTAATTTTTGACAGCTAATGCTAAGCATATTAGTTTGCTTATAATTGGAAAAACTATCGCACATTAAGTAAAATTTGTAACTCGACTAGCAGTGATGATTCATCACCTATCCATTTTTCAGCTAAAGAGAATGAGAGGGAGTTAGAAATTTGGCAGCGGCAAAGATACTGCTTGCACGCATGCCACCTAGAGGCCATTCCTTTATTTGCTTATAACTTTTTAATGAATTATCCAATTTGACAAATTTTCTTACCCATTGATAGGTATTGATAAACAAAATCAAATTGCATTTAAATTTTTACAAAATCTTTAAAAATACATGCTTGCTTTAATATAATCATATTATTAATTATTCAAAAGAGTATGAGGGCGTCTCTTATCCCAGTGAAAGGTTTTTCAAATATCAATTAGATGCACTGAATGGATTTTTTTACGATTTGGTTTGGATTGGGTTACAGATCATATTAAAATTTATTCTGCGCTCGCAATGCAACGTGTCCTCGTTTGCTGCCTGCTGGTGGGCATTCTGTTTTCGATAGATATCCATTCTCTCGGCACCAACGAGACCATCGATTTGGCGAAATTGGCCAAGATATTTCGTCGTCCTGCCCACCAGACACGTGTTATCGGTGGCCATATAACGACCAATGAGAAACTGGGCGGATATCTGTTGGCCATGCGATACTACAACAGTTTTATCTGCGGCGGCGCTTTAATCCGGGATGTCATCGTCCTAACGGCGGCCCACTGTTTCGAAAATCGGAATACTAAGGAAGGCTGGAGTGTGGATGGTGGAATTTCTAGGCTCAATGAGCGCGGAGTTCGTCGGCAGGTTAGGGAAATCATCAAGTCGGCCGAGTTCCGGATGTCCACCATGAACATGGACGTGGCTGTGGTGCTGCTGAATAGACCGATGGTCGGGAAAAACATCGGTATGCTATCCCTGTGCTCTACGCCCTTAACGCCTGGCAAAAAGCTGGTCGTCGCCGGCTGGGGAATGACCTATCCGGATGGCAATGGTCCCGATCAGCTGCTGCGAACGGTTACGGTGCCTGTGATTGAAAAGAGGTTCTGCCGCGATGTCTATCGGCATTCAGGTGAGTACATCTTATGATCAACGTAAGTTTTGTAAAACAGAAATTCTTAAAAACAGATATTTTTCTTTAGCTATAGTTCTGTTTTTATACTAACTTTTAAAATATATTTGCTTAGCTGCTATAACGGACAGCATGTTCTGTGCCTCGGTGTTGGGAAAAAAGGATGCCTGCACCTATGACTCCGGAGGTCCTTTGGTTTACGAAAAGCAAGTCTGCGGCATAGTGTCCTTTGGGATAGGATGTGCCAGCAGACGATATCCTGGCGTCTATACGGATGTCCATTATGTAAAGCCCTTTATTGAGAAAGGTATTAAAGTGCTGCTATCGCGACGTACTAGACGAGCCAAATAAACTTCTGCGTAATTTGTAATTCACTTGTTAGTTTTTATGTATTATACCTTTTTGGACGGTGAAAAAGAAAAATGATGTATCCCAGTGTACAATTTTAAAATATTTTATAAAAATAATTGCAACTGGGCAGGAAATGTTATAAACAATATAAAAAAATAAATAAAAACTATTATTGTGTTGGTAAAATCAAAACCTTTTTAATGTTTGTCAATGTTTTAATAAGCCAAGTAAAAAACAATTAAACAAATTTTAAATTAAGTTTAAAAAATCGAATCTTTAAAAAATAGTAAGTTGCTAATTATTTAAATATATGCTTAATATACTTATTTAAATGGTTTTTTTTTTTAAATCGAGTTAAACACTTTTCTTCAGTGTGATTTTATGCAAAACTGATATTGTTTTCTTTATTTTTCTTACACGACTTTCCATTCCACCGTCGCCTTTGTACGACTATAAATGGCACAACAGTTTGGGCGTTAATTGTTGTCATTATGTGTAAGTTTTTGGGACTTTCGCGCCAACACTCGAGGTTCCATGGGCCATGGTCCACTGACCAGCGAGAGACCATCGACCATCCTTTGGGCCATTGCGTGCAGGCGGGAGTCGGCAGCTCCTTGCTGATCATTGACTGATTCCATAATTGATTGGTCCCAGCGATGTGATGCTGGGTCTGGGTTCCGAAAAACCGAGGACCGAAGTCTGGGTCTCCTGCTCTTCTGGCCGTGGGGCACAATTTTTTAGAAACGACGTTCGACGACTTGAGTACTTTTACTTTTGCCCCGGCCACACGGCACAACGAAATGTAAATTAGCCGGCTAAAAAGCGGGGCTACCAAAAATTTATGTGGCAGGTTTCTTTCAGATCGCATGACTGACGGCCTTTCGTCCTCCTTTCGCAGCGTTTTCGAATTAGTTTAATAATACAATTAATTGTTATTTATAGCTTCCTTTGCGCATCGCAAACGCAGCATTTAAGGGGCTAAGATCTGCTGGTAAAAGCCAGACGCTATTTTGTGGCACGCAAGGGTCAATTTCAGGTAGAGGCTGTCTTAACGGTTCTCAGCTGGGCCTAATGATAGAGTTGGCCAAGTTAGTTGTACTGTTGTGTGGGTGAGGTCCAAGGAGGACTCCTGGAGTAGCCATCCTTCCATCTGCGCCACAGGATATTCTCCTCCATAACCAACATAAATATCCACAGAAATGACACTTTCCATCTTTCCTTTTCCTCCCGCGGCGCTGGTTCGCATTAAGTTTATTTATCTGCTTTTAAATGGCATTTTCACTTGCATATAAGTAATGCTCCCTCCTCGTTCTCCCTTGTAATGCGCAGTGGAAACAAAGGCAACATAGTGTAACAGCCGCCATAACAGCACGAAGATGCCCAGATTCGCCAGCCTCTGCACTCCATGACTACCATTTACCACTACTATTTTTAGTAGTGTCATAAATTTATGGCACATTGTGGCAGTGGCACTGGATAGGCCTAGACTCACGTGGAGCAGCTTGGAGCAGCATCTTGGAGCAGCAAGGAGCCTCAGTTCGACATGCAAAACAACATGCTAGCTGGCACCTACTTGGGGCCCCTCCAAAGATTTACCGATGAAGTCGTGGAGAATGCAAACCAAACCGAACCGAACCATATCCATGCCATTTGCCAATCAAACAAATCAAATAGGTAGAGCGGATTCGGTTACATCAGTTTTATAGATCCCATTCCGGAGCTGTTAATTAAAAGATACACACGTACCTTCTTCAATAGAACAGAAAGGCAAACAAATCTAGAGGGGCTGAACAAATAATGCTGGATCAATAGCGGCACTCTGTGAGATACAATATATATGTATATAGGTTCTCTGGGTTTTACGATGCGCTCACTGTTTCGAGTGTTTGGCTGGCTTAAAAGCCAATAAAATTTGTTGTTAATTGTTTTGGTAAATTGAAAATTAGGTTTTGGGAAAAATCATCGCTCAAGTATGCATGGAACGAGTTCAGGTCTCCGGGGTTTTATGTCTGTTTGCCCAGCGCATTAACTTGGCCACTTTAAATGAACTTTGAGAGTGGAACCATCTGCCGCCAGGCGATCGAGCGGTCTTTGGTCTTGGCCCTTCCAAACGAGACAAATCGAATCGTTTTGCCGAAACCGAGCTGAACTTTAATCGGCTTAAATGTAATTTAACTCATTTCTATGACTTTTACCATCATTCCTCCGCTGTTGGGCCGGCAGAAATCGGTTAATTAAAGTTGTACAAAGTTCCAAGCCGATTTCATGGCGCGTTGAATCAACAAATTGTAAACTTTTCCGTACTATCCAGCGAACTAAGGGTCAAATGGTAGGATGGTGGGGTAGGGAGCCACGGGGCGGATTGTTCAAAAGGGGGCCAGGCCATCATTTGTACTTACTTAAGTGCTTGATCATGCTGATATCATCACCTGGCAACTTTCCTTTGTGCCCTACGTACCCACAATGCAATTAGCGGGGTCTGCAGACGCCAGGTGGTCTCCGGTCTCTCGCATCTCCACTCTCATCGCCCGCTATCTTAAATCGAAAATCACCAAGAATCGGTAAAGAAATAAATACAAGGAATGTAATTTGTATTACATTATGGGTGCAGCGAAATTCGAGGCGGCAGCGAGTCGATATTGATGTGCCCTCTTTTAGGATCTTAAAAAGCGTACTAATTTTTCAGAGCCCTTCTACGCGATTCTCAAAATGCTTAACTAAGGATGACTCATATATTGACGAAAAAGTATCTTAATTTTTTTTAGTTAATTCTTTTTTAAGCAGAGACCTTACTTTGGTAATTTTTATTTTTCCCTACCTTATTTCAACTCCTCAAACAAACTCATATACCTCAACTTAGGGCATCGCAGTCTCAAAAAATCGAACCGCTGTGTTGACAGTTATTGATCGATGATATCGTAAACACAATGTTGAAATTAATTTTTATTTTGCTCTCTGTTTTCGGGCTTTTCTCCGATCTCCTGCCTTCAATTGTACAAACTCATTGTGTTGATTTGTAATTGACTTTTATTTTGACTTCAGCGGTTGGTCTAATGAGTCCGCTTAAGCTGCTTCTAATGTACTGTGGACTTCCCCTTTTTCCATTTCATTTTCCACGTTTTTCCTTCATCTGTTTCCCTGCCAAAGTGTCAGAGGGAGAGCAGAGCTCAACGTTCCAATAAGTGACACTGACTAATTCGGAACCATTAATCTCGGAGCTGCTTAGCGTCAGTCATGCTGGCCGGGCAGCCATCAATACGCATCAAAATCGAATGCGAAATGTGCATGTTTACACGGCTGGTAATGCAAGTACAGCTGAGGTCAGAATGCTAGATATGAAGTTAACAATACAAGTTCTAATTTAGTATTCAGTATTATAATAAATTTAAGCAAATTTCAGATTTATATAATATTAAATAGCGTGCCATTTTAAAAAGGTATTTTTTGAAAAACGAAATTGCCTGTCAGCAAAATAAGTTTTAATTATTGAGCTGTTAAGTTTACGAAAAAATTCTATCTGCATTTGAATTTAAATTAATAAAGCATATATGAATTAAAAATTAAAATTAAAATTATAGGTTTAAATAGTGAAAAGTGCTATTAATTTGACTGTAGCTGTGGCTTTACAGCCTCAATGACGAATGTGCGACCGCTGCGTCTCGGTTGGGTGTCGGTCGTTTGGTGTCCCTGATTTGCCTCGATTTCTAAGCCCAGTATGCAGCAGGCAGTACTCAGTGCCCATTCCGATTCTCATAGACGGGTCCGACGAGCCCATTCCCGTTTCCCATTTCCGCGGATATTTGAGGCGAATGCGGTTGTGGACGTGGACGTGGATGTGGACGTGAATCTGGACGCAGACGTGGACAAGGCGAGCAATCAAGCCGCGTGTCGGGCAGTCAACTAGTCACTCACTTTGGCCAGAGAGACTGCGTCAGTCCGTCAGTCAAATGCTCGCTTTAATTTCCCCCTTCTTGCGATTGACGGAAGCACGGGAAAAAATGTAGTTCTGAGGTTGAACAATTTTAGGTTTAAAATAAATAAATAATTATATTTAAATTATGAATTATTTGTCCTAAATTAACTTTTTGTTCAGAATATTTTTGTTTATGCTTAAAAGTCTTTTGTAAAAAGTTAAAAAGATTATTTAAAGGGTGCGTGTTCCTCTTTTACTTAAAAAATTATCTGTTAAATTCTTTATATTTTTAAATGAAAAGTACAAATGTATAGACATTTTTTTCAGTGCATGGCTGCTTGAGTTGCTGGAGCTGCATGACTACCGGGCATAATTTCTGCCCGACCGAACGAAATATGGGCCCGAAATGAACACATTGCCAGGTTGGCGGCTCTGCGCACGCGCACAGTTGTTGGCCAGGCTTAAAGGCCCCTTCGTGGATTTCCATCCCACACCCACTCCCCTCTGCATCCTCCACTCCAACCTGCGGTTCGTTTTGGCCTGGCGACACTCGTAACCGCAGGGCGACGGCGCAGCCCGTTTTCGATTAACGATGACCATGGTTGAGGACGAAGACGAGGACGCGGATGGGTGCAACTTGAGCGTGTGCCAGCCAAGCGAAATGCAGTTGGATGCCCAGCCGATCACTTGAGGAGCTAGAGCTAGGCTACACCGAAAGAAAAACTGACTTAAATGGATTAAGTTTATGATTATAAATTTATAATTACATGGGTTATATAATATAACCTGATAACTTATCAGGGACCGTATATAATCATTATTTGAGATTTTTATTTTAAAAGGCCTACTGAGGTTTTTACAAGTTTTAATCAACAATTTAACTGGTTTTTATGCACTTTATAGACATGAACAAATAACAGCTCATTTGCTTTCCAGATTTGTTGAAATGCATATACTTTGTGGACAAGAGTAAAAAGAACGTTATTTTTGAGGTTTAAAACAAAATATCACATTAGTCTTTTTAAAACAAAAATCTCAAATAATAATTATTTACGGTTCCTGCTGGTTATATTTTAGAAATCATTATATCCTTATCCTTATCCCTTAACTCAAACTTATTTTTAGTATTTTCCTTAAATAAGCATATTGAATTTCAATTAAAATTAAAATAATATAAAAAATTAATTAATTAATTTGAAAATATTCTTCATAGATCTAATCAAAGCGTTAAAAGAATTCTAAAAATTATATTTCAAAGAAATCTTTTTATATATTATGTAATTTTAGTATTTCTCCTTTAAAATGCAATTTTAATATGTTTTATATTTTACATTTTGACCAGTGCAAGTCCGAGTTGAGGACTGAGTCCGCGGCAACGCCTTCGGTTTACATTTTACAATCCTAACAAGGTTAGGCCGGCCGATAAACGGGGCTGCACTCGTTTGGTTATAAGGCTAGGCTGTGATCTCTGGGCTTTCCAGCTGAAGTTGCAGTTGAAGTTGCAGCCGTAGTTGGGGGCTGGGGATCGGAACTCGGAGCTTGGAGCTGGAGGTGGCACATGCCTAACCAGCAACCACGCTGCTATGCAAACACACACACTACCAGCGGAATGGTGGCCATGGCTACGAGCTGTACATACGGAATTGCACATTAAAAATGAGCAATGGGAGTGGGTGGTGGGGGGTGGGGGGCGGTAGGAAAGGGGGCAGTAAGGTTTGTGGGTTTCGTGGGGAGCGAGCGGTTGATTCGAGCCGAGCGATGTCTTTTTCTGTGGCAGAACAAGGTTGGCCCGGCCTGCGCCGCCGCTACCAACGTCGCGACACTGAAAGAAAAAACTATTGATAGAAAAACATCGCTCGAACAAAAGAACGATGTTTTTATAGCATTTTATATTCGTATTTTTTCCAGGTCAATAAATGTTTTCCCATTTTATCAAGATAAACTACCGTTTTGAATAAAAGGTGACCCAGATCTGATTACCCGTCAACTTAAAATTTGATTTTTAATTTTTCTGGTAAATATATTAGTGCAATAACCTGCAATAAGGTTTTAGATTGTAAATTGGATAGACGCTTGATTAATGACTTGGCATTTTAATGAAAAAGGTGACCCATTTTTGAGCTATACTTCAATTTGTAATGCACTAAACTTTAAAGGATTTTAATTTAAATCTTTTTTAATTTTCATAAAACTCTTAACTAATTTTAACAATTTAAATGACATATTTTGTAAACTTTCTAGGTGCGCCAAGGCAGTACTCCTCGGTCTAATTTTAAAGGAATTTTTCTATGTGTACGGACGACTCTTTTTAATGCAATTCAGGCGAAAGGCGCACAAAGGGACAGCGAACAAGATGCCGAGTTGCTGATTGTGCGAACAGCGCAGTCGACGCAGGCAGAGGCAGCCGCAAGAGCTTTTGTCGCCGCCACAAACATGGAATATGACAAGCTGGTGAGGAGCAGGATGGTTTTGGGATGGGATGGTATCGGGATGAATGGGTCGAGAGGAGACGGCGGAGATACTGGATGGCTGGCCGGCATGCAAAGCATTGTCAAGTGGGGAGCAGGCCAAGTGCTACACAAAAACCGAGCGACAAAGAAACGTCGCAGAACGCTGCCGACGCACGTGAGATGTGGATGCATTTGACACACTGAGCGATAAAAGGGTACAAAATTGTATATTTGAATTTATATTTTAAAAGGCCCTTCATCATATTTTATGTATAATTTATCATAATCATTTTAAATTTGTAATATCTAAAGATGTAAAGAAAAAGGCGTCCTTTAAACTTTACAAAATTTGTTTTTTTCACAGATGCTTTAGAATTTTTTGCGAAAATGTAATCCTTGGCTAGAAACGTTTGCTCTTTAAAAGCTAACTAATTTTTAATATAACTTCTTTTTAAGAAATGTTGGTAATATTTCTTAATCAGTTTACTTTACAATATTCATTTTTACCAGTGTTAAATTAGAGTGTGCTTTAATATTTATTAAAATTCTAAATGATTCGCTTTAATATTTTTTCGAGTGTTATATTTGAGTGTATGTTGGCTTCCCTGTGTGGGCAGGGTAAAACAGGCAGGAGAAAGAGAGACGGAGAAAGCAGGAGACAATGGCGACAATAAAAATGCGATCGCACAACATGCTCCACAGATAAGTTAACGCAAAGTGACAACGTACAACTTTTAATGGAATTGTCGTCGCCGAGCGGCGAAGGGGCGTGGCGGGGGGATTTATGAGGGGGTCGGAAAAGGGGGGGGGGTATATGAGATAGCCAAGGAGTCACCGCATTTGGAGCGCTGCCAAGTTGTTTGAGCTATGTTTACTTAAAGGACGCGTAGGCCACAGATGGATGGAAAAGGGACCTTCAAAGGCAGTCGTATACGATTCCGATTTCGATTCTGATCAGAAGTGGGCGGAGCGGGAGGAGGCACACACACAGGCAAGCAGCAGCTACTGTGGCACAAGCTAAAGAGAGTGAGAGAGAGGAGAGCTGAGAGCCCCACAAAAATAGAGAGAGAGAGAGCGCATGAGGCGATCAAAGAGATAGCGCCTGCTCCCATTGGAAAATTGCAGTTGCAGCGGCCCACGCTTCCAATTCGAGCAGGTCTATCTCTCTCGATCTCGTTCCCTTGCTCTCACTCTCTGGCTGGCTCTCTCCCCTTACTGGTCTTTCTGGTTTTTGTTTTGTTTACGATTTTCGCTGGAATGGAGAGCCGAGCGGCCGAGCCGCCAAGCGAACCCAAGTCGCGCTTCCACAACGAGTTGCCTTCCAAGCTTGCAACGAGCAAGACGTCAGTGCGCGCGTGTTGAAAAGTTGATATCGAAAATATTCGAAAACTTAAGGAATCGAAAAAATTCGTAAACCCAGAACCCCTGCGGAAAAGAACGAATAAAAAAAAATATATAATATTTAAAATACAAATATCAAAAATATAAAACCTAGTGATCGAACAAACGGTGCTTCGATGTGCGCGTAGTGGCCCGTGATCGTATGATGAGCCTGACTGTGCTCTCGCTACCGCAACGTTTCAAGCGAATCCTGCAAGCCATGATGTTAGCCGTCGCCGTCGTCTATATGACCCTGCTGCTCTACCAGAGCGCCTACGGATATCCGGGCCTTCAAGTGAGTTCTGAGTTCGAGTTCTGAAGTTCTGGGTTCTGAGTTCTTCAGAGTGGGCGATATAATGCGAATGCGTGGGTGTTTGTTAGCTCCGCGAAACTGTCATACGTGTGTGTACTTGGTGATCTGCATAAGTTTGCACAGAAAAAAGGCCAGACAATTTGCATTATCCCCTCTTTATTCCGATCCCCGATCCGCGATCGACGACGACGATTCGTGCACTTTCATAAATCAACGCCGGCGATTTGACTTTTGCAGCTGCGCATGCGTTCGACGTCCGGCTTTGGCCGTTAAAAAACCTTTTACGCCCTTGCCTTGCATATAAAACAGTTTCGGTTCTTGGCTTTTTGCGCTTTTATACCCTTATAGGGGGTATCATAATTAGGCTCAAATGTTTGCAAAGAGCTCTTTTTAAAGGATATACCCTATAAAGGGTGTAATCCTTGGGAGGTCATAGACTGTATTTATTGAAATACTTGAGTTTTTAGATTTAGGTTTTTATTCTATTCTAATTTCAGTAGTCTTTCCAAGAAGTTTTCATTTTAGGTCAAATCCTCCCAACTTTAATTTTAAGTTTTTATCAGATAATGTTAAATGGTAGATGATTATAAGAATAATAAATATGTTCATACCATTAGAATGTATATCTTTAGGAATGCTATGCCCACAAGAGTATACCAAGTTTCGATTCCCGAAGCCAACCTTACCTGGATTTTTTTTTGCCGTCGGCAGAGCGTCGCCAAAGCTTTCAGATGCCCGTTTCCAGGGCCTGTCAGGGTTCTGAGCCCTGTCTGCTCTCCCCATTTATTATTGTTCTCCTTTTTTACCTCGGGTTTTTTGCATAAATTTTTGTGTAATAAAATATTGTGTGCTAATATTGCGAACGTGAGGCTGAGAGGGGGGCCATCCAAGGAGGTGGAGCCGAACGGATTCGTCCAGCGGAGAATCTTGTCAGTCGCATCACAGATAACAAATAGTTGAGGTCCGTGGGAATTGGCTTAAAAACGCCTCGTATTGCATTTAAAAATAGGGAAGCTATCGGACTTCTCAGTTTTTGCAATTCCGATGACACCTTTGGATGGAATTTCTATAGCTAGACTTTATTTTTAGAACTCATGAAATTAGAACTGAGTTGTGTATTCATTTCAAAGAACTACCTATACACTTGTGAATTAGTTCTTTATTTTAAACAGTTCCAATAATATTTAAATCGATTTTAATAGTCATGGTTTCTTTTCTAACTAAACTTTGCCTACTATGCTGTCCATATTCCCTTTCTTCGATCAGTAATCCAAGCTTTGCAAACTTCAACATTTCGCCCCTGGCAACCGAAGCTCATAATTGAATCAGCTCTGGCATCCTCATCCTGCAAATATCCATGTAATCCTCCCCATTCACCACCTTCCGGTTCCTCAATTTGCAACTCAATTGCTCAACTTTGGGGCCTCTGTGAGTTTGTGGCCCTTCCTCTGTAATGTTTTCGCATGCTGCTACTAGTGTAATTAAAAACTTTATGTTGTTTTAATTTGGACAATGTTGCTGTTGATGTTGTAGCTCTTGTGGATCTTCCAGTTGCGATATATGTTTTTTTTCTGCTCTGAAGTCTAACCGGAAACTCGGCAGAAATTAGTGCTACACACATCGCACTACTAAATGCTGAGCCGGATTAAAAAAGAAATAAACAAAAAAAAAAACTGTCGACAACTGCTGTTGTTGCTCGTTGTTGGTCTCTTCAATTGAAGTTCTTCCATCGGAGGTCTGTGACTTGTCCCAGTTAAAAACTGCATGCCATGTACAATTTGCTTAATTCTTTTTTGTATATTTTTTTATTTTTTATTTATGAGTGTTCTTTTCTGTTCCTAAATGTTGCGCAAAAATTGCTGTTTGTTGACTTGACTTTGCCTGGCTTGATTCTTCGAACTGTTGAACAGTTGACTGGACACATACTCGGCGTACTAAACTGGGTTTGGCATTCGGCTGATAAAGCAATAATTTCGAAATTAGGTGGGGGTTTTTTTTTAGGGGGTGGAGGTTCCAAGTTCCCAGTTCCCAGTTCCCAGTATCATGTCCCATGTCCAGTTTGCAACTCACGTCGCCAGGTCGCCATGTCGCGTGTTGCTGACGCATAAATCATAAACGAAATGAATAATAATCGTCAAACGATTTGGTTGTTTATGAATTTGTTTAAAGTGGCGCGCCGAATGGCCATCAGTCGCTGATTGATTCGAGTAGTTTGTTTGTGGCTACACTGCGAAGTAATAGGATTTCAATACTGTTTTAAATAAAGATAATAAAGCTTGTGGGGGAATTTGAAGCTCAATTCATTTTTATAATCTGATAGGTTTTGTTTGTTTTGATATGCTAACTAACAAAAAGAAAATGCAAAGCTTTAAATAATATTTTATACATTAATATTTATTTTTATCGATTTTATTAATATTATCGATTTTATTCGATTACCAAAAAACAAAAATTTAAGAGATGCCATATGTCAATGAAACTTTTTATACATTGTTAAAGAGTTCAAGCTTCTATAACTTCGCTGCCAACAATATTTAAGTATTTTTTCCAAGTGCCGGGTAAATACATAATAACATTAACAAACTCTTCAGCTGAGGAGCATGCAAATCAGCTTCGGGAAGGCAACGGCGGCCACAAGAAGCCTTCCAGGCTGCCGCCAGAGAGACAAGAAGACTGCGATGATGTGATTCCTGTTTTTGGCCAGGCCAAAAGCAGGTGCCTGCTCTCGTCTTCCCATGGCCAACTTGGTGCAGCTGGTTGCAGCTACCTTCCCTCCTTTTGGCCCGCTGCTGCTCACATAATCAGCCCGAAAAAGTTGACGACATTAAGCTGCAGAAGGCGAAGGCGCCTGATAAAAGGAGTATGTATCTGCAGCTGGGCAACCGCGAGTATCTGGGTATCTTTTGGTGGTCGCTTAATTGAGCCTGGGATGCCTGAGTGCCCGAATGCCTGGCTGCTGTTGTGTGTATCTTATCTTAGATTTGTATCTTACGGATAATATTGTTAAACAGCATTTAATGAAGATTTTCCCGCTCGCCCAGCTGGAGGCGAGTGGTTCTGATTGCATTTTTCGGTGGGGAATGCCTTTGATTTTCGATTTCGCTGATTTATGCTTTCCGTTATGAGACCAGAGTTTAACTCAATTAATCTTGAGCACAGGTCGACCGGGGGTTGGATTCCATTTGGCGCCCTTTCATATCATTCACTCGCACCTCACCGCCCGATTCTTTTGGTTTGGTTTGGTTCGCTCGTTATTAATTGACATGGAAATGTTTATAAACATATTAATCACTCGGCTAATGAAGCATTAGTCATTCGAGTGGGCGTGGTGGGGGGCAGCAGCGATTGTGCGGGCCGTGTTAAATTTGTTTTGGGATTGGCTCCATGGCTCTATGTTTATTGGATCGATCGCCTTTCGCTCGGTACTCGTATGGTGTACACATAGAGAAATAATTGTCTTTAATGATAAAATTAATATGAATTTTTTATAAGCACTGTTGTATGTTATGATATTATTATCATACATTTTGAACGATTTTTTTTTAAAAACGCTGTTGGATATTATGATATCATATCGAAAGATTGATTAATATTAGAGTAATAAAAATGTAATAGACCTAGTTGGGTTTCAGAGTTTAACCCCATTACAGAGTAATATTCCATTCTGTTGTATTATCACAGACTCATTTTGAACGAATCCACAAAAACACAGTCCGCAGAAAATGTTTGTGGGCTTGAATTATTATTGCACACCCATTTGTATTTTATATATATTTTTTTAGTGTGTACTCTTAGTTATTTTATTGTATTTTGTATATTGTATCTGACGGAGTGCGCAGGCGGCCTGCATATATGGACACACGTGTCGGACTCGCATTTGTATTTGTATCTCTAACTGAATCTGAATCAGAATCCGCAAATGTAGCTCTATCTGTACTTGTTCAGTTTCATCACGTTCGAGTAATTCGCAAATCCCACAAAAGTGTCACAAAGCATGGCTGTTATTGTAGACCGTAGTCCGTGTACTTGATTTGCATACATGCTATGTAGTACCACTTGCATCATGCCGGAGATCGGGTATTGGAAACTGGCTCACATTCTAATCCAATCCAAACCTTGAATTTACGGCACCCGCTTAATTGAAAGAGGCGTTCTCCGAGTTATATAACCCACTCACTCAGTGGCTTTCACTGTTTTTATAAGTCGAATCCCTCACTCAAGTCACGACTTGTGGCGCTATCTTTCTTGGGCAAATCTCTGGTACCAGATTTCCCATACTCGCAATTTCTGCCGTCGCCAAATTAATATTTCAACATTTTAATTGCTTCGGCTTTGGGTTTGAGCTTCGGGTTTCGGGTTCCCATCATTCGAGCGACGGCAGTTTACACCTGCCACTGTCATCGTCTCTCTCTCACTCCCCATTTCCTCATTAGGGAGCTGCCATTATATTGAACACCGTTTGGCTGTCGATCGTGCGGCAATAAAATTCTATGAGCCCAACTTGTGGACGCGCTATCAACGAGACAATATCGTGTGAAGCAATATAAACCAGCGGGGCTGAAGAGTAAAAGAGAAATCTCTCGGGAAGCTAGAGCTAGATTTATAGCGGAAGTTGCTTTCCGATTTGCATAGGTAAGAAGAAGTAGAGTGCTAGAACTGGGCTGTCTTTCAGCCCGGGGTATTAGCCATTCGAGCAGGGAACTCTGCACCTTTATCGCCGCCTCAATCAAGGCAAAACTTCAAGTCCACGCCCCACCTGTCCCCATTTTTCTGTGTGGAGGGCCATTAAAACGAGCACTGGGGGAAATCTCGCCGAAGAGCAATTGAAGAATCGCCGACAACAAAAGCAAATGAACCTGTTATCAGTGGAAATTAATCAACCAGTTCACTCCGACGACTCAAAGCAATCTCAGTGGGTTTCTGGTCTTTCCCCTTACTATCCCGATCTGGGTTCCGATCCCGAACCAGAACCCAATCCCAAACCCAATCCCGATCCCGATCCCGGTTTTGTTTGCTCTTACTCAGCATTTATGGTGGTGTTGCTGTTGTTTATTCTGCCTGCTGCCGCTCATTTGTTTGCCATTGTTGTTTGCCATTGAAGTTCGCCTTTGTTTGCCAGGTGAAAATGCCCGAAGTTGAGTCGAGAGGAGTGGGAGTTCCAGTCCTCAGTTCCCCAGTCCCAGTTTGAGTTGAGTGTGTCTCTGATGGAGCGGGGGCGTCTTCATCTTTTTATTGCCCTACGTGCGATTTACACAACAAATTTACATTAACCCCCCGCCACTTGCTATATTTCTTCCGGCGCACACTGGGAAAAAAGAGGGACTTTCTTGAGTAAAATTAATAAATTTTAAAAATAGTATGAATAAAAGAATGGTGGGGATAATACTGAATATTTAGTTTAAACATTTTTTTTAAGCTTTTCTCAGAAAATTTTTTTCTAAAGAATTACCGTTAAGTTTATTGAATAGTTCAAAGAACATCATAAGATTCTTCAGTCTTAAAAAATACAAACAATTATTATAAATTCGTTATATTTTATTAAAGGTCAAATGATAAGTAAATATACATTTTAAAATAAACAAAAAAAAATTGTAAAAAAAATCTTTAAGAAAATATGAAAACCACTATAATTTTCTCTGAAAACTAATGCATTTTCTCTCTCTGCAGGTGCCGCACAGCCAGGTGGATGGCCTGGCCAGTGAACCCGTGACCACACATCGCGACCAGCTGCTCCAGGACTACGTGCAGTCCTCCACGCCCACCCAGCCGGGGGCGGGAGCTCCGGCCGCCTCCCCCACCACCGTCATCATCCGCAAGGACATTCGCAGCTTCAACTTCAGCGACATCGAGGTCAGTGAGCGACCCACGGCCACCCTGCTAACGGAATTGGCCAGGAGGAGCCGCAATGGGGAGCTGCTCCGCGATCTATCCCAAAGAGCGGTGACAGCAACGCCCCAGCCGCCGGTCACCGAGTTGGATGACATTTTCATCAGCGTGAAGACGACGAAGAACTATCACGACACCCGGCTGGCGTTGATCATCAAGACCTGGTTCCAATTGGCCCGCGATCAGGTGAGTCTACTATCGATCGGTGATCGGCGATTAGTTGCAGCTAATTTCCTGGCGGGTGGGCGACAATTGGCTAAGTGGGGTGAGCTCCAAAGGTTGCTCGATCGAGATCTCCCCGAAAAGATTTGGCAACTCTTGGGGCCTTTGGGTTTGGCCAATTTGCATAATGAGTTTTTAAGCTGGCGGGAATTGATTTGATTTCGCTGCTTAATTTTATGTCCGACGATTTATGATTACTGATTTTTTTTGGCGGTCTCTTAATTGGCCATAAAAATGTCTTCATTCATTTGGGGCTTACCGGCTACGAATATGGCTAAAAAAAATAATCTAAACGATCGCTTTTGTTTATGATTTCATTGAGTGCTAAATGCTAAGCTGGTAAACTTGCAAATCGAAAATATAATCGAATTCCGGCCGGTCAATGGGTTTTCATGTGGTGAAAGGATATTTATTGTAGGCATTGTTCAAGTTGCCGTTGTTGCGGCAGAGCAATATCGTCTGAAACGGAGTGCCAACTTATGCAAAATCACGCGTCACAAATGTGTTTTGTTATTGTTTACACAAAACTGCACTCGTCCCCGGTCGGTTGACGTTGCTGACTGGCATTGCAGGCGAGTCAGTCACAACAGCAGGGAAAAAACCAAAACACAAACCGAAAAAAAACACAAATAAATAACCCCCAAAGGAACATGTCATGTGTGTGTGTGTATTGTACCTTTTGGAAAATTGTAAAAATGCTTGACGAGCACGTTTCCAGAGGCATTTGCTTGCCATCAGCAGCAGCAGCAGCAACGGCAATAAAAGGGGTTTTTTCACTCATATTTGCAAACCCCTCAGGAACGGAAAGGGGCTTAAAGAATAACACAAAAATAAAGTTAGTAGAGGGGGTGAAAAAAGTATTTTTTTAACTGGAAACGGTTATCGTTATCGGCAAAATTTCCAAACTAAATGTTCGAACAACATTCAACCGGCAACAAGGCAACCAGCAACTAAAGTTGCTCCTGTTGCACTTGCAACATTTCACAGCGGCAACATATCGCCGGCAACTCTTGCTCCTCTCTCTCTATTTTCTTTCGTTTTCGGTTTTGGCCAATTATTTTGATGGAAAATCTGTGGCTCATGTTGTTGCACGTCATTTGCTGTGTGGTTAACAGCAATGTGGAGCAGCGACGACAGGCAGCCAGCTCGAAACTCAAAAGTTGCGTTCGATTTGATTGGCTGCGCAGCATCGTTTGAAAACAATTTGTTGTAATTGTTGCTAGTTGCTTTTGTTGCTTCGGCTGTTGCTGTTACTGTTGACGGGCTTTTGTTGCTGTTATTGTTGCTGTTGATTAATGTTTTGCTTGTTGTTGTCGTCAAGACAGCGCCCATAAAAGGGCAAAGCCTGACTTGGCGAACCCGATGTTGAATCGATGCTGAGCTTGTTTCTTAGGATGCCTCGGAATGGGGATCACAAGATGTGGGTACTCCTCTTCTTTTGTGTTGGGGAGTACAAAAATGGCTCTTGATTGGGAAAATTAACAAATTTTAGAAACCGTGGGGAACAACTATTACAGACAATTTAAGTCAAAGCTTTCGATTTTTGACCTTTTTAGATCTTACACGATATTAATTAATTAAAATTTAAGTAACAAATCCTCCATAATAATCTTGATTGGTACTTTAATAATCACACTTATGGAATTATTAAATTATATTTTAAAACTACAGTTTTGCAAGAAGAGTTTTCCACCCTCTGGTGAAAAAATGGAGATGTTTGTATACAAAGATTTTTTAAAATATTAGTGATAAGTTCTTTTAAATCAAAATAAAAAGTTAATTGTTATAATTAATACAAAACATAAATAAAAAAGGGGAAAAAACGTTTAAATCAAACTTTTGGAGGTCAACGCACCACTCTAAACCCGGCAACTGTTTTACCACCATTACAGATCAAGAGATCTGGTACTTGACAATCTACATACCCCCCATCCACTCCTTGTTTGTCGGACGTTTGATGAATGATTCAAATTTTTCATGCTTACAAATGAGCATAAATTACTGTAAACAGTTTTGGCCAAAACTGGCTGCAGCTCGACTTTGATTGAATGCCCGATGCGGCTTGGACGTTAGACGTTAGACGGGGGAAAATCGTTTTGCATTTTCGTTTTTATTTCCACTTGGATATTTTCCGGCCAACAGTCGGCAGGCCTGCCACTGACTTTTGCCTCGACCTGGACCGACTGACTTTGGCTACCAGTTTTTTGCTTAAAACAGCCCGATTTGCATGCACTTTTACCGGCACACAGTGGCAATCTGAAGACTTTGGCTCATTTGTTGGGCCAGCGGACGTATGTCAAATGTCAGCACTGGATCTCTGGATCTCTGAATTGTTGAATGGCTGAATGACTGAATCCACCGGTTAGATCAGCAAACACCGATTGACAGCTTGTCCACGGAGTGTTCCTGTGGGTGGTTGTCTTTGTCTTTGTCTCGATTTGCTTGTCTTGATTTACTATTTACTTTTAATGAAGCTTCATTTTCAGTGTTTCGGCTGCCTGACTTATTGTTTGATTGATTCGCATGGAACGGAACCAGTTAGCCAGTTTGCTTTTAATTCACGTCGTTTTCTGGTCGGAAACCAGATTTCTTTGAAGCTCTCGTCTCGCATTTTATTAGGCCCACATGTACTTGGTCAACTCGGCTCCCTGGAAAAACAATGTCGTAAAACTTGGTTAGATTTTTTCGTTGTTTTTTCCTCGTTTTTGGTGTCGCCGGTCCCCAGTTGGGGCTATTAAATTCATAACGCGCCATGTCCCACAGTTGCGGCTTAAATCTCATTAACTCGGCTCCTTTGCTGGCATTTCTGCGCTTTAACATCGCTGCTGTGGGTTTGAGCACGGTTAAATCACTGGGTTCGCTGGGCTCTTGGTGCCCAGTTCTTGGTTCTTGGACACGTTTGACAGACATCCCCGTCCACAGACCCATGATGAATCACTGTACGTACTGTGCTATGTGTAGTACCAAAGCGTTTCTGGTTGCGTCAGCTGCTCATAAATAAGGAAGCGGACCTGCCATCCGCACTTGGTCCGATCTCGTTGTTCAAGTTTTTGATTTGCCTTTATTCCCCCGGATTTGGATTTGGATTTGGATTTGGATTCGGAATCATGGGTATGAGCATGCAATGCCAATTAAAGGCCAATTAATGACAATAGTCGGGCACCGAAAGTGTGCCGCCAACGCACAAGATAGAATTCAAAACTAACAGATGTCCATATAGTACTTGCTTAATACAGTGCGGATCGAAATTGTAATGTCGATTAAATAAGTTAAGAATCCTAAACGTAATGTGGAAATTATATAAAGTTTTTACTTAGTTAGAAAGGTCGTGGGTTCAAAACAAACTCTGGATAAGATTTGTTTTCAAATATAAAGTAATAAATATAATACATATCCCACTGTTTATTGCAAATTTCGGGTTCCTTAGAAGGTTACCGATAGGAATTTCAGTTATGAAGACCTTACAATTTTGAAACCCACTGCATAAAGCGCATTCATGTCCATTCAGAACTTATCATATAGTTACAGCCCGTGCCTGAACTTTTGCGGGGGCCTTTGCTCTGTTTGAGTTCTGCTCTCAATGCTCTTCAATTGAATTCAATTCGCAATAAATTGGAATTTCAATTGTTGCTGCTTTTTCCTCCGCTGGCGGCGACACAATTTCGTCAGTTGTCCGAACCTCCCCACTCATCCCATACCATCCCATCCCATCCCACTTTTCAACCCACAAAAGCCCGCATGCAACTTCCTTTTTAATGGTTCTCGTTGTCAGTTCATATTTGCGTTGTGAACATATCTGAATACACGTATACGAATAAATACAGAGGAATATAGGAGGATGGCCTGTTCTGTTTATCCGGCGAACAGCACAGAATTCGATTTCAGAATGTCCCGGTTGATTGGCTCTTAATCACTTTGCCATCGCATTAATTGAATGCTGAGTGGAATACCTCTCTGAATACCTCCTCTATTCGATTTCAGAGAGTTGCTTTGACTCACAACAAATCACGTAATTGATTCATTTGCCTGTGTTTCTGTTTCTCTTCTGAGCATTTAACACTTTTGTGCCTCAGTTGCCCCAAGGGTTATTCTTCTTTGAGGCCCGGGGTAGGCAGGTGTTTCGGAGGGAGGGTCAAAGAAAACCCGAAAAACCCATAATTAAAATCTCAGCCTTTGTGGTTTTGTAGCCGGTGAAGATTACGCAAAATGCGAAACGCCCAGAACTTGTGGTCGCTTCCTGAATTGAGCGATGCGTGTGCGTTGAGTTGGTTGCTGCTGATGAGCCTATAGTTTATAAGAATTACTTGGGTCTACGAAGGGGTACTGACTTCTTGGAGAATAATTTATGGTTTTTAAAGTGTTTGTTATTAAGTATTTGTGTTCAAGATTGAGTACTAAGGCGTTCTCTAAAATGAAAACAATTTATCAATTTCCAATAAATTATTATAAAACGAGTAAGTAGTGGGTACTTAAATTTTACAAGCGACAAAATCCCATTGTATTATTTTTTACGACCGCAAAAACTGAATTGGTAATATAAATATCATCTAAAATTTCTCCATTTAAATTTAATAGGTTTTTTATTAGTTCAGTAACGGCTAACTTCCTAAAGTCGATCAATAAAACCATTTCGCCCCTCCAACTAACGGCAACTTTATTGGAAGTCTTGACGAAATTAGTCACATCCTGAGACTATTCATTTTGGCGCAACTTTCACTTGGTCTTTGGGGCTGCACACTGGACAATTTTGGGAAAGCATATCCATTGTCCACGCCCCCGTTGCTCATAGATTATAATTTTGGCCACTTTTCCACTTTTTGGGCCAGGCCGATGCAGAAAAATGCAGACAAAGTGCAGTTGTTGGCTTCGGTTTACTGGCACTCGGAGTTGTTTAGTTTCGGGCCTGGTCTAGATGTAAGGCCAGCTGCAGCCGCAGACAAAATGCGCGGCTAGCTGACCGCACCCCACGTGCTTTTTTCCAGGTGAGGATTGAGTTTGGGATTGGGCATTGGGTGGGCATTAAATTTTAGCGCGACCAAGAAAAAACAAAGGGGAAAACAACAACAGCCAACGGCCAAAATGCTTCAATGGTTTGTCCAAATGGTTGGCCACAGTTGCCTTTGGCCCGCAGCTGCAGTTAGAGACGCAGACGCCATTGAAAATGCATTGCTTGTTGCGGCTTTTTCTGTTGGCCAAGTGGAGCTCTGCAGTCGGAGTTTTTGGCCAGCTGGTCTGGTCTGGTGTTCGGTGTTTGGTGTTTGCTGTTTGGCTTGTGCTTTTCCTGGGCCGCCTTTTTAACTGCTGGCTCTGTTTCCCTCTTGGGCGCCGAAAACATAACGAATTGTTGTGGCAATCGCTTCGTTCCAATTGAGTGCATGCCACGCCATAAAAATCCAGCAAAACTGAACAGATTTCAGCCACCAAGTGTTGGACGAAAATTTATGAACTTTAGATCCTGCGTCTGGATTTTATTCGATTTTTGGGAGGCCCGTGAGTTCTATAAAATGTCATTACAAATTTATAGAGCTACAAGAAGTTTGATTTAAAGAAATATAATAACTGAATAATAGGAATATTCTTTTATTTCCAAATTCTACAAAATGTGGTTAAAAACCTAATATAAACACAAAATTTGATTTTATAGAAAAACCTTTAAAATCCTAAATAATAGGAATTTTCTTTTAATTAGAAGTCAAAATAAAATGAAGGAATGTTGGGTTTATTTTTGGGTACTAACAAAATATCTCTCGGTTCTATTGACTTTTTTACTCAACCATCGATGGCTAGCAATCTCTGCTCGCCAACTGTTTGCCCCACTGAAAGCTCTTACTCCCTGATTTTTCCCGACTCGCATTTCCAATCGCTGCTTTCAATTAACTTGGCGTTCTAAAGAACTCTATTTATGGGACACTTCCATCAGAGCGGCCAAGTTTCGCCATAAATTTGCGAAACACGTTGTAATGCTGTTTGTCAACAGTTGGAACAGTCACATAAATTAAAAGCTAGTCAAGTGCGGACTGCAACTGCAGCAGCGGCAGCATCTGCAACATCGGCAACAGCAACAACAATAGGAGCACACCAGCAACAACAAGCCGGCAACATGGTGTTAACATTTTTCGCCCCAAAGCGGGGAAGCATCCCGACGACGACTCTTCAAAGTGGAAAAAAGTGGAAAAAGTAAAAAAGAGAAAAACGAAAGAAAATCTGGTAAAAATCCATGAAAATTCAACAGACTTCGTTGGTTTGCTGGTGTGGCTGCTCCGTTTACTGGAGTAGTCGAGAGTGCCGTGTGCCTTTTTCCAATGCTGTGGATAAAGAACTCCAACTGGAGGCGAACTGGCAAACGTTGACTTTCTAACTGTTACAAGTCGTTGCTCAAAATGCTTGTGGAGCGGGCGTATTGTTTGCCTTGCCTCTTACTTCCCAAACGAAACGAAACGACGACAGCAACATGGCCAACAGCAACACGGCTAACAACAAACATCGGCCATACAGCTAGCTGTTCGTGTAGTTGTCAAAGCTTTAAAACGATTTTCGCCTGATTTGACACAAAGGCAAAGTTATTAAGGGAAAAAGCCAGCCAGCCAATTGAGTTGTTCGAGTAACAAATTTATTAAGGCCAAAGTAAGGAGTAAGGGAGCCCTCGCGAAATAGATTATGTGGCCTGGTGGTTCGGTGAAAGCCACTAATGAGCGGGAAATACCTTTATATGTACGGTTCTCCTGAGAATTTAGAACCCTACCGCAGTCAGCGATGCATAAAAAAGACGCTTCTTCTGCGGGGCCTTTTTGCTTGAGTTATTTCTTGAACCGCTTTTGAAGACACTCAGGGGTGTGTGGGAATTTTCTTATCTGATTGCTGGACGCTTTCTTGTAAGCTGCTGACCAAACGCGTTTTTTCTTCTTTTTCGTCTTTGGCTTTTGAATAATTATGCCATCTGAAGAGTAGGCTCGCTAGATTGTAAACTTTTCCCATGCTACGATTTCTTGTGTAATTTACATGAATCACAATTATGCAAATATTGATCGACTAACTTTTATTTTCTCTTTCGTTTTATTTGCAGACCTGGTTCTTCACGGACACCGATGATCATTACTACCAGGAGAAGACAAGTGAGTAGAGGAAGCCATTAGTTATTTAACCCGTTCCCCCGAAAAAAATTATATTTCCAAGCTGGAGGATGAAAAACGAATTTATCACAAAAGAACAACAGGCTTTTACCTGACCGAGCACCAAACACCGACCTCTTACCTTTCGATCCCAAAAACCCGATCCCTTGCCTTTCAATTCGCTGCCTTCGTTAGCCCCGTTCTCAATTTAGTTTCACATCAGCCAAGTGCCACGCCCCCCGGCACCGCCTAATATTGGCCACTGTCTGGACCAACCGAAAACCGATTAAAGTTTATAAATTCCATATCCCAAATACATCCGATCCCATGGCGGCCAGAGCGAGTGAGGAAGCTTCATCACTCACCCGCATTTTAATTGAATTGCAGCTCGGGCTGCGCTTCGATTTTCTTGAGGTTTAATTAAAAAAAAGTTCAAATTTCAATTTCGCTTAAAAAAAGAATGTTGTATTTCATTTTTGCATACTCCAGCGGACAGGGAGACCGAGAATGAAGAACGGAGAGTTCAGAACCCAAAACCCAAAGACGATCTCAAGTTTCGCACACAAACACAGACTCCTCTTTGGTATTTTGATTAGGCCAAAAGGATTCGGCTAAACACGCTCGGGGATTTTGAGTTATGTGCAGAGAACTGGCTGGACAAAGGATAAGTTCCCCAGTCCCCGTTGTCTTGTGTTTAAATATTTCAACAATTTTCATCCAATTAAGGCGCAAAAGTTTTTGTGCGTTGCTCTGCTTTTCGCTTTTTTGTACCCAGTTTTTTTTTTATTTTCTTTGGCATCTTTATCTGCGGCGGCGGCGGCGGCTGCCAAACGATACAAAATGTATCCGCTGGATATGAGCGGCATTCTCGACTAACAAGCTACTGTTCGTTTTCGTTCTCGAAGCTGAGAAGTTCCGAAGCCTGGCCTTTTAGTTAATTAACATAGAAGTGGGCCCGGGCCCACCGTTGGGCTCCTTCTGCTTCTTGTTGGCCCGCTTAATTACCAATCTTTATCAGCCTTTTCACCTCGTTTCTCCTCTCATTCTCCTCCATTTCAGAGGGCCATCTCATCAACACGAAATGCTCGCAGGGACACTTTCGCAAGGCGCTCTGCTGCAAAATGTCCGCCGAATTGGATGTCTTCCTGGAGAGCGGCAAAAAGTGAGTAGAAACTATAGTTTATTGGGGATAAATATAAGCCGAGAAAAAGATATAAAACAAACATGGGTGTATAACGAACTAAAAACCATATAAAGCCCATTAAGTACTGTATAATAATGTACAATTGTGGGATAATACAATTTTTAAAACTTTTTAATTAGGAACCTTGATTTAAGATCATTTTTGACCTTTCCAATATCGGAAAATATACTATAAATCATTTTAATATCTAGTGAATTTTTATTGGAAGCCATTTTAATAAATTATTACGTTTTTATATGGGTAGTTGTTCGATTTGGAAACATCCATTTGTTTTGACCATAACGAATCCAGAATATATATGTCTTAACTTTGTAATTTCCCCTTGATTGGAAATCCATACGTGTGCTCAGCTTCAATTTCATGCAGAATTATGGCGTTAGCTGGGGAGTTAAGAGGTCAGGTTGCAAGTTGCCGCTGTAGCAGCAGCAACAACAGCAACAGCAGCAACAGCAGCAGCAACATCATCATCTCATCTCATCGACTGGAACCCTAAAATGTTGTCATATTTACAGGGCTTAATGCGCTCGTTCGATGCATTTTTGGTTAACAACTCGAGTGAGAGAAAGAGCAATGACTCCTTGTGGTCCGCAGTTGCTGCTGTAATAATAGACTTTAATGCTTTTAATAAGCGACCGCAGGAGAAGCCCATCGTTCTATCCACTCTATCCATGGCAAAATACAAACACCCAGTTCTCGGCTCTCGTTTCCCAGTCATCTTGTGCTGCAGCTGCCATGCGTTCTAATTTGCGCAATTAAGACGCAGCAGCAACAGCAACATCCACTCAAAACTTGTCCAGCGACCGCAGCCCGAGTAGAAAAAAAAAAAGGAGCAGACCAGAAAAGACACTTCAACTAGCGCCCAAAGGAGCAGCCTAGAAATTCTTCTCCTCTTTTATTTCTTATTATTATTTCTCCTCTTTTTTTTTGTAATTACACCGAGCAGCGGCAGCAGCAGCAACAACATTCAGAAATCTAGAACAACTTGGACATGCTTGGACTTCGGATGATGAGGATGACGAGACGAGGCTGTAGATGGGTTGGCTGGCTTTCATCTCGCGTTGACTTGCCGTTTTGGCTTAGAACTTGAAACTGTCATTATGGGAGCGCGGAGCATGCAATCAATAGCCACGGCACTACAACAAATTGTTGAAACAAAATAAATGGCCAGCAATGAAAATGTGCAGTTATGAGAGGCAAGATGAGGCAGTTGTTGCTGCTGCTGCTGCTGCTGTTTATGTTGCTGCTGGAGGGATGCCCACTGAAGTAAGGAGGAAAAAATGAAACCAAAGGAGATACGAAATGGTATCAGGTGGCACAGGCACAGGAAACTGGCCGGGCATCCTTCTGGCTGATTGGCAGCGTTTAAGACCCGGCAGGCAGCCAACCAGCCAGTAACATCGAAATCTTTGGCCAAAAGAAAAGCCGAGCTTGGAACATGAAAAAGAGGTTAATTAACGTGCATTCGAACTGGCAATTATGCCACGCTGCTTTTGCTTTTGCTTTGCTGCCCCCATGCTTTTTACAACCGAATGTTGCTGCCGTTGAACGACTCTTACGCACGGCAGCAACATGTTGCTCGCAATTGGTTTCAGCGGCAACCGTGGGGCGTCTGCTATTGAATGCAAATCCAGCCAGTTGTTTTAATTGCGTCTTGTGCCTCCGCGTTTAATGTGAATTTATTTGCCATAAACCGTGAGTTATTTGCCCCACTGTGCGCTGGCTGGAGGAACGCCTTTCGCTCGCCTTGAATGGCTAATTGCAGTTGCTGTTGCTGCTGCTGTTGCTGCTTGTCGGTGTTGGGTATCCATTATAATACCAAACAATTAGTGCAATTTAATTAAAATTACAGCAGCAACAATAGCAACTGCAAGTCATAGAGAGATAGACAACTTGACGATGACCTGGCCCGTCACTCAAGACTCCATTCGGAACTCCCACAAAAAACAGAAACAAGAAAAACCGACAGCAATCATCAATTATTAGTGAAAATTCCAGGCCACTGAGGCGCCAAAGGTCCGATGTGCCCCACTGTGCGCGACATTTGCCTTTGGCTTAGGGCCAAAAAAAAACTCCAGTATTTTTTATTAATTAGTTTTGTGTGTTTTTTCGACTCTAAATTCCATTCTCTCAGCTGCCTGGCCTAATCTCTTTCGATTTATTTGTTTCAAGTTCTAATTTATTTCGCTTTTGATCTGGGTGTGTGGCTTTTAAGGCCACACCTAGTGGATCTGAGCTGGCGAAACTTGTCAGGCAATTGTATAAACGGCCACTTATCTGATTGCAATCCGAGGTCGCCTCGCATTTCGCATTTCGCATCTCACGGATACTCACTCTCTCGACCGAGCACGTTTCGTAATCAACATTTTGACATAATAAGAGCGCCTCTCTTCGTTTTTTTTTTGGGAACCCCAAGACCAAGACCCTTGGTGTAATTACAACACGTAATATGCGTAATATTCACAGCATAAAATGTAAATGGGCCAGAAGAAATGGTGCCAAAGGATAGGGAATGGGGGGAGCATCAATCAAGACCTTTTGGTGATGATGATGTTAATGCTGCATGTATGAAAGTCTGTACTTCAAAGTCTGTGGGTGCGTGGGAATTCGATTCGCCCGGTTTTCGATACGGTTCATCAAGGAAATTTCCCAGGGCACACACCGACTTGGGGTTAATCCAGAAAATGCCACATTGAGCCATAAAATAATAGAGTGACTCGCACTCGAACCACATTTACTCCACACACATCCATCTATGGCTGCGACAGTTTTAATCGTGGTTTGATGTTGCTAATGGTAATGCACTTTCTTGGCCGGAGGGTTGCCTATATGGGAAAGCATACTACATACACATGTGGAAAGCCACATGCTTACAGCTCAATGTGTGAGAAAATTTTCCCTCTTTTCCACAGTTTTTGCGGCCAGGGGCAGCTATTTATAGAGAGAGCCAAGAGATGCGTGTGAAGCTGGCAGTTTTTCCTTTAGGGAGGAAAAAAAAAGTACCACGGCGACACTTCCCCCGCTTAGAAACGCATCAATTTCATTTATTTATTTGCCACTTGTGGCAGCACCACAACAATCCCAATTATTCAATTGATTCATTCCCCGGCGAAAGGGAGAACAACGTTCATTTGTTGACATTGTCGCTGCATGGAAAATGGAAAAAAAAAGACAGAAAAATCAAATCTTTGTCGGAATTGTGGCAGCGGAAACAGGCAATTTCACTGCAGTTGCAAGAGTGACTGCAATATATACATACGTATATCGTACATATGCATATTGGAGTTGGACTAGGAAATGCAATTGCTACTCCACATCCGGGAAGTGGATTTGCCGTGCTTGCTCTACATTTCAATTAGCGCCTCTCGCCAACACAACACTCACACTCACATCCACACCCACAGAAGTTCGCATAATCGCCGGCAATTGCCTTCAATTTGTGGGCTCAAGTGCGCGCATCCACAAGATACATTTACAGATACAAAGATACAGTTACAGATACACTGTCTCAGAATTAATGATTTGCTTTGTCAGCCACGAACGACGCCAGTTGACAAATGCGTTTCAATTGTTTGTCCGGCCGCCCAAGAGAAATGCTTTTGTAAATGCGCAGGCGCACAGCTTTGTTAATATCTGACTCATTTGGGTGCACAAAAAAAAAAAAAAAATTTAATATTAAATAAAATATTTTTGTATCTTTAAAAATCATTTAGTTATTTTTTACTTCTATCTTTTGGTGATCAACATATTTTTATTATTTTATGTGATTTCAGTTTTTTAACGAATTAAGTTTTAGATTTCTAAAAACTGTTAGATTTTAAATAAAATAGGTATTTATTTAAGAACTTCAAAGCCCAACCACTGGTATAAAACCAATTAAAAGTTTTTTGTGCCTACGTAAAGTTTATTTCCAAGTTCAAAATCAGGTTTTTTTCTCTGCACTCTAAATGGAAAGCATCGAAAACTGCATTCGAAGTGGGAAGATTAATTTCCCTTTCAGCTCTCGATGCATTCTGTTAATGAGGCAAACATTTTGGTTGATTTAAGTGCTCGGCCTGCCGCTTAATGTAAATAACTTGTATGTCTGCCCCCACAGACATAATGACACATTGATTTGTATCAATCCGCGAAACTCGAAACTCGAGACCCAAAGGCCCGAGATACTTTCTGCTGCTCGGGCAGATGACAGCTGACTTATTGCTAATTGCAGGAGAGCCTGGCTTGTCTCATTCCGAAAGGAGAGAAGTCGAGAAGGCAAAAACAAAACCGACACCAAAACCAAAACCGAATGAAATCAGTTCGTCATCGTCGTCTGTCGAGGTTTTTGGCGATCGCTTATCTTCGGTCGGCTGTCAAAATACTTTTAGCGCGGCCTGTTCGTTCGTTACTAAGTTGCCTGCCGCTCTTAATGCGAAATCTATTAAGCCCCGGTCTTGAAACGCCTGCAACCCCAGATATATCTCCTTTGGCCGACTTGAAGTGCCCCGTCAATCATTTTTTATTGTGGCTCCAGACATAAACTCATTTCGCCTGCAATGTGGATATGGAATGACGACGCAGCCGCCAACGCCCCGCCAGCGTTTCTTATTTTTTATTTTTCACTTTTAGTGGGTGAAAGGGGGTTAAGTGTGGGTCGGGGCGGGGTTTAAAGGGGTTTAAACTAAGGAAAGAGCCCAGCTGGCGAACTGATCGAAATCTGCCCACATCAGCAGCACAAGCAACAACATCGGTTCAATCTATATAGCTATATGGCAACAGCAGCTGCTGCAGCAGCGCGAATAATTGGAAAAACGGCTATGGAAATAAACTAAAGTTTGCACTCGTTTCGCATTTCAATTTTTCTCGGCCAACGGCCACACACTAGCATGCACAGGGAGAAATTTGTATATATAGGGAATATGTAAATGTTTAAGAATATTTTATTAAGCCTGTCAAAACCTACAAAAATATAAAAAGGATTGAATGTCATACATATATTTAATTTAAAATAGCTTTATAAAATATTTTTTAAAATTTAAAATAGCCTTTTTCCAACTATTCAACTAAAGATTTTTCTGCGAGATATTAAATAGAAATGTAATATTCTTTTAAACAAATCATATTCTTTGCCATTTCATATTAGCTAACATATCTGCTTAAATTATTAAATTTGACTTATTTGATTAAGAATAAGATTTTCTCTCAGTGCATTGTAGTGCAATCCGATGCACGGATAAACAAAGAAGCGGAGAGCCGGCGAAACCCAAAACAAACAAACAATTTTCGAAGCGGAGAAACAGAGAAAAGCCACCATCAGCGATCCCCGAATCGATAACCCGAATCGAAAGAACCGCCGAATGAAAACATTTTCATAAATGCCAAAGAAATCAGAAAGAGGGGGGATAGCGTTAATTAAACGACAACGAACATAAACTAGCGTCTAGATTTCAATTTGGAAGAGAAGAGGGAAAGCAGCTGCCTTTCTTGAGAGGGGGACTGGGTTATACTCTGTGCATAATTAAGCAAATTAAACGCGCATTTTTATGCGTCACGAAGCAACTAAAGGCTGGAGTTGGAGTCAAAGTTAGGGAAAGATACACATGGGCGGTGGATTTAGAGGGAGTGAAACTGGGGAGTCGCGGCCTTTTCGCACAGGTATCGCATGTGGCAGCCACAACAGCAGCAGCCAAAGTTGTAGACAACAGCGGCAATATCATCTCGGCAGGCAATTTATGAATGCCAGGCTTTAGGAGTAGCATCCACACACACTCCACACTCCAATCGCTCCCTCTCACCCCAAGTAAGTCTAGTCGCGGCTTATGCAATAAAAATTATATTAAATTACCCAACAGACGCAGCGACAAGCAAAGACAAGGCAAGCCAATCCTCCAATCCTCCGAGATTCGATTCGATTTTATTGAATACTTACGAGCTCAACGAAAGTCGCGAAGCGCCGAGAAAAGTGCTGGTTTGGTCGAAGATGAAGATACTCTTTGAAATAAAATGGAATAATAATATTTAAGATCTAAATTCTTAAGCTCATTGATTTGTAATATCTCCGCTAAATCTTCACAGCCTTAAAAGCCAAAGGTTTGTTTTAAACAAGCTGCTGATTAAGATTAACCTAAACCTGATTACCCAGAATATTGTAGAGTATGACTTGCAAATTTCTCTTTATCGAGGTTCCCCCTTTTTTTTTTTGTTGGAATCCAAGCGAATTCCCGAGTGGGGATCTCCGTCGACGAACAGAAAACAGGGAACTGCACCCAAACCCCAAGATAATGATGGCCAGCTTGGTTACTTGGACCTTTCAGCTGCCGCTTAATGCCATCATTAGTCCACCGTGGGCTACCGGATATGGCTGATCGTTTGTCACTATAAAAACTGCAGCTGCAGATCTTTATTTAGGTATATGTACTCTATATATATACCTCCAACCCGGTAATTGCAATCTAAATTAGTGCACTTTTTATGCGGCTCAACGGAAACAGCCTAGCATATATGCTTTATTGCTGAAACTAAACGATTTGGATAGGGATTACTGACTGACTAACCGGAAACACAAGAACCACGAACTCCGTAGATGGCATCGTTGGCTTCGGGCAGTTTGCAGACTTTACCAGAGGCAGGACGATTCAATCGATGGGCGAGGACATTCAGATCCAGATTGTTGACCCGCACCATTAAAGTGGGCTCCTTTTCCACCGATCTACAGACCACAGTCTTCTGGCAATTCACAGGTGGACCGGTGGGCAAAAGTGGCATATTCCTCACGGGGGCATCGGGGAAAACACCCATTATGTGGGGACCAACTTCGACACCCACATTGGGATTATTACAGGATAGGCAGCATAGTCCATTGTTGATAAATCCAGCTGCTCTGGGACAGGCATCCTTCTCCTCGATCAATCTCAAACGCCGATCGATATCATCGAAGCGATCGCGAATGTATTTTTTGAGAGCCGGCATGTGCACCTTATCCAACTTGCTGTCCAGCATGTCCTGCAGCTCCTCCATGGTGCCCAAAAAAGTAAGATTGTATTCCTGAACCAAAGATCTCAGATTCTCGATCTCCACCACACACTGCTTGACTATTTCCAGGCGCTTGAACAGAGCCTCGGTTTGCTTGAGGAACGACTGTAGGGTGATGTAGAACCTCTCCAGCTTCTGGCTAACCTCCTCCATTTGACTCAAAATCGGGGTGGCTATGCGGCGCATCAGCTTCTTCATGAAATCCATGTTGGCCAGCAGACTGCAGGCCACCTTGTTGTCCTCGTCGCAAACGGTGCAGAGATCCTCGCACGGCGAGGCATACTGTTCGGCCTGGTGGCTCTTGTACTTCTTGTCCTTGGCCCGGTTGCAGATGCGAATCTGCTGGAAGTGGCACTCCAACTGGCACTCCAGCTGCTTGATGCGCTGCTCCAGCTCCTGCACCTTGTCCAGTTGCTCGGAAATGGGCTTCACTGCCTCCACATCGAAGGGCAGTGGCGAGATCTTGGACTGCTCGAGGATGCGTTCCATGCACTTGCCCTCGAAGCCGCTGATTCGCACCACATCCTGCTGGCAGTCGAGCTTCTTGAGCAGCACATTCAGAAGGCTATGTAAAACAGCCACATTTACATGGGTTAATTCGGGAACACCCAGGGCAATCCTGGTCATCTCCTCCAGGGTCAAGTCCACGTGGGCGGGCATTGTTTAAAAATATTTTAAAATAATTTTTCTAATTTAATTTAACTTGTGTTTTAATGTGGACTTTTCTGTATCGTTTTTTCCAGGTGGTTCTGTCACTTTGACGACGACAACTATGTCAATGTGCCGCGGCTGGTGAAACTACTGGACGAGTATAGTCCCAGTGTAGACTGGTATCTGGGCAAGCCGAGCATCTCGTCGCCGCTGGAGATCCACTTGGACAGCGTAAGTGCAAATGCCAGTTATTTCTGTTATTTCAGCATATTTTCCATTTATACATACAGTTCGTAATTACAAGCTGCGATCGCCTTTCTCCATCTCTATATCCATTGGCCCGGCCCAAAAGCCGAACCGTGGCCGTTATTTATGTGGCCACCATGGCCATTTGTCTATGCCGCCATTTGGCTTCCAGCTGCCAGCGCAAGCTATCATTAATAACCGATATGATCTGGCGCGGCCAGAGCAATAGCAATAGCAAAAGCAACAGTGAAGGCATCGGCAACGGCAGTAGTCTGAATCCGAGTACGAGTCCCAGTTTGAGTTCGAATTTGAACCCGTTTTCCTGTGCAGGCCATTTGAAATATCGCCAGCTGATCCCGTAATAAATGTGCATGGGCCACAGGTTTTATCTTGACTTAGCCAGGTAAAACCCATTCAAAAACTGGCACACCACTACCAAAATCCAAGCCTGATCGCCGCAGCGTGCATAATTAAAAAAACCCCGAAAACTTTACGCTTCATTTGCGGGAGAAAGATCCTGTCAAGTCTCGGCTTACCCACGTATTAAGTTTCCAACTCGCACATGTCCATTTACATGGTCAATTAATCAAGCCACGTTTCGCTTTTTGGGCTTTTTTTTAAAGTCAATTTTCTCTGGGCCATTGCCAAAAACCAGAAATGAGATCGTACCGAAAATGGATATTTATTTGAGTTTATCCTTTGGTCCAGCCATCCTCTTTTTGGGGATGGGACCCATTCATGAGCCAGTTCTTCCGTTAATCTTACCCTTTCTTCTCTCTTCTTTTTACGAACCCACAGAAGAACACGACAACCAACAAGAAGATAACCTTCTGGTTCGCCACTGGCGGCGCTGGCTTCTGTCTTAGCCGGGCCCTGACTCTCAAAATGCTGCCCATAGCAGGTGGCGGCAAGTTTATCAGCATCGGCGACAAGATACGTTTTCCGGATGATGTCACAATGGGTTTTATAATAGGTGAGTTTAGCCTGATTGCATCCTGAATTATAGCTTATAAAAATATCGATATTTTTGATATTTTCACATTGTTGTTTGAATAATATAGATTAAATATCGAAATGTTTTTTAAGCTCTATCCCGAAATCCCCGAACTTTAACTTATTCCTGTTTTGCATTTTATAGAGCACCTATTGAAGGTCCCACTGACCGTGGTAGACAACTTCCACTCGCATTTGGAGCCCATGGAGTTCATTCGCCAGGATACGTTCCAGGACCAGGTGTCCTTCAGCTATGCGCACATGAAGAACCAATGGAACGTGATCAAGGTGGACGGCTTCGATCTCAAGACCGATCCCAAGCGTTTCTACTCTCTGCACTGCCAGCTCTTCCCCTACTTCAGCTTCTGCCCGCCCAGATGAAGTGGAACTGGAAGGGGGTGATCCTGATCCAGGGATCCCAGGATACTAGGCTGTTGCAGGCGCACGTCTGCGCTGGATCGGTTGTGAACCGATGGGGCAGGCGTCAAAAACAAATCTCGCCACTGTGATCTATGTTTAAGTTTATGGTATACGAGCGATGAGTTCTTTGTATATAACTATCGAGACAAACAGATGTGCTTCCTAATGGTGTATAAGTTATACTGTAGCTGTAGGTCTTGCAATTCCAACACACTTCCAAGTGCTTCCCTATAGCCTTACGCGGATTCTTCCAATCGACTTAGTGCGTAGTTAAATTAATGGTCTAGTCTACGTTTAAGTTATCTTAGCTTCAGAGAGACCGCTTGACCCTCTGCTGTGTAATACTGTAATGCAGTCTAATATTGGCCTAAACTAGCAATATGCGTGTATATATTAAATGTATTTAACTAAGGAATGTTTAAACCATTTTGTTAATTTTTAGTTTGCTTGAATAAAAACTGAATATTTTATTAAAACATTTATTTTTTAATGGTTTATGTAGCAATGGGTGATAACGTAAGTATTTTCGTTATATTAAGAAAAAAGTATGAAAGACAGATCCATAACGTCTAACTTGAAGATAACAGCGCTCTTCTCTGCGCTTCTCAATGTTAAAAGTTACTGGAAAAGTGATACAAAGTTATTGTAATTGTTTAGGATAAAAATGATTTCCGTGGTCAGCATAAACACAGTTGAAGCATTAACTTCAAATAAGTCCAATTAAATTGAGCGCAACATTCAAAGCAGGCTTAAACTGAATCAATAAAATGGCAAATTAACTTCACACACAATTGGCTGAAAATGGTTCTTAAATCCCCTTCACATGAATAATGTTGGCCATTTAAAATGCGGAAAAAAATACTCTGCATGGCAGACAGCATTTGGGAATGCAAATCTCACTCGAGGGTCCTTGAACTTGGATGTTTTCGACTTGTTGGCCCATCGATGTTGGTGCGGTTGGCCGGCTTATCGGCTTCGTGTCACCGAACATTCTGTCTACTTGTTGTTATTCAGCTTCCAGCTTCCTGTTGCCGTGCGCATTTTGCATTTTTACGAAAATTCGTTGTTAATTAACGCTAAAAGCCATGTTTAAGCCGCTAAAGCGTTAACTTTCGGCCGATATGGATCAGGGGACAGGACAGCGACTGTGGGCCCGAGGCAAAAAGATAGACATTGACATGTCCACGTCGATGCTCGATGCCCGACGATGTCCATGTCCATGTCCTGCTCTGAGCAGAGACAATGCGCTCTCCATCTCCGTCCGACGAAGTTGAGGGTGCCGGTGCCTCACGATACGGCATCTCGGCTCCAATGACATGTTGCGAATTTTTATAAAAGACTCACTCGACGGCAGTCTCCTCCTGCTCCTCTCGTGATATGTTAAACAGTTCTGGGCAATTATTTTCCTCCGCTGCCTTTTCGCCGTTGATACTGTGCCTGTATCCAGTTTTTAGTTGGCTTATATGCAGATAATCAGTTTTTAGTCCATGTCGGGGCTCAGTTTGGGGCGCGCTTTAATGAATGAAAGCTGCCTGCCCGCCAGGAGCCCGGTGTCTGAATTTCTGCCAGTCTGCCTGTCTGTCTGCTGCGGAGAACTGCAAGGAGCTCCATCTGTAGCAACTTTTGTGCCTTGTTCGTTTTAATTGCAAGTGAAATCCTTGTCAGCGCTGTCTGCCCGTCTGGAGAGTCACAGCATCGATAATGAATTAATTATCATATATTAAAAGTCAGTTTGCAGCAGTTGCCCCCTGATAATCTGCTTTGCTGGGGCACGCCTTTGCATATTTTACGGATTTCAGAATTTAATGAACTTCAGTCTGGAAACTCTTGGAACCCAATTTTAGTTTTATGCCTCACGCATTTTTTTGGTTTTATTTTTTTTCTTTGGATTTTCGGATTTTCATTCATCTCTTCTAACCGCAAATGAAAGATAAAGTCGTAACCGAAAATCCAGTGGCAATAACAAAGGCAGCCGAGCATTTTTCATTTCGACTTGGCGCCGCCCACGAATCAGAAATCGGATTTAACACAGCGGATGGGTTTCTTTTGTCCAAGAGCATTTAATTTGCGGTTAGCTCCGGCCAAGTGATTCATTAGATACAAATTGTGGCGACTCCCCCGTCCGATTCGTTCCCATGCTCTCGATTTATGCAAAATCATATTTTTAATTGAATCTCTTGGCTGGGGATTTGGGTAAAGGATTTGGCAGCCGAACAGCAAGTGCTGTATTTTTAAGGGTCTTTCTTCATTTCCGTGGCTAACTCATTTGTATGCAGAGCAGGCGACAAGGCGCAAATTACACGAGAAAATGCCCGAAACAAGCTGATCGGCGATAAGGAACGCAAAGTATCTCGTAGATGCGCAGGCATTGCGGATCACTGCGTGCCCAGTGTATCTGAGCGATTGTTATCGTCGGCCAGTCCTGTCAACCTCGGGGTTTGCATTCAATTTTGGTCAGCCCGCGAAATGCCTTAGCTTCAGACTCAGCCTCAACTTCCACTTCTACTTCAGCCTGGAATCTCTGCGAGCCTCCATCGAACCGAACCGGTAGCAGCCTTTTTTGGCCGCCAAGGCAAGCAAATAATTTGTCCGTCTGTCGCAGCGTCCTTTTGGCCTGCCAGTCTTGCTGCCTGCCTCACTGCCTGCCTGTCAGTCACTCAGCTAGTCCGCAAACTATAAATTAGTGCAGCGGCCGGAGCTCCCGGAGAGATTTAGATGGAGATGGGAGCTAAGAGCTGAAACCCGGGTTCGGAGCCCAGCGCAACACCCAAGTGTGCCAGCCCCTGAATTTATGTTGTGCATGCCAGCGATCGGGGCGTGGATGCGGAATGGGGTTCGCTATTCCAGCATCGCCAGCAGTTCGGCATCGGCAACAGGTGAAACGAGCAGCAGACTAGATCAACTGCCAGGCGGCGGAGAGTGCCAGAGTTGCTCATACCCTGGAATCGAGGGGTATAAGGAGCTGAGATCCTTATTTGTGTTTTTAAATATAATATTCGATATACCATTACTAGAAATATTCGCTTGGCTTAATCAATACGACAAAATGTTAGAACATGTAGAACATGTGTTATACTAGATATGAAGTCCTTACGATTTTTAAAAGATATTAACATAATCAGATTTCCGTCGCTGACTTTTAAAGCGACCGAATAATTGTAGCTCTTATAAAGATTTCTAAAATTTTAGAATAATTCTTTAATCTAGGTTAAATTAACTTTTAACAGCTCATAAATCCAATGAGTAACGGAGCCCTTCTCTGCGCTTCTCACTGTAGACAGATAAGTTAAAGAACAATAGAAGAAATATTCTTTATTTTAAAAATCACTTCTACTACATTTTGTAGTGTATTGCAGGGTATTTCTCACTTCTCATCACCCCGTCACCGCGTGAAATATGCTTCCCTGTCTATAATTGGAAATGTGAGGCAGCGAAATGAACTGCAGTTGCTGCTGCCAACCCGCTCATAATTTAAAGCTGCCGTTGCAGTTTATGGCCCCAACTTGGCTAAATTATGTATGGCCGGGCGACGCTCTTCGGGGAGAGACAAGGAGGATATTTCTTTAGCGATCTCAGATTGCCAACAGATAGTTGCAGAGCACAGCTGCAAGCTATTAGAGTTTGCCAAACATACTTAACGGTCAGCAGAAGTTGCAAGCAGGCAAAAGCATGAAGCAAAAGCAACAGCAACATGGGTGAACAACTTTATTAGGGCGAATCAGAGGAAGCTGCAGTCCAAAGGCCCGATCACCAATCCCTGGCAGATTCCGTCAGCGGGTTTACGCCGAATTCGCAACGGACAAGCGGACAACAGACAACGGACAACGGACAAGCAGTTGTCAAAAGTCGCCGCTGGGCGTTTTTGGTTGCTGGTGGCGTTGTTGACGATGCGTTAAAACCTTTTCTCGATGCTTATCGGCCCTATCTTCCTTTCGTGCCCTCTCTGAGTTTGCTTTGTGAGGTAATTGTTTTCGAACGTGGCCGGCGGTAAACAAAAACAACACCAACAACAACAACAATGGTAACAACATTGCTCATGTTTCACTCAAAATGCGATAAAGATAAAGGGAATGCTCTGTTGTCTCGTTCGTATGACCTGGAAAATGTTTTGCGCCTGCGCAACGTTTCTCCAGCCCACACTCGTCATCAAACGGGGCAGCAACAAAAGCAAATGACGGCCTTATCAGTTCAAATTAATCAGGCGTTGCCTCTTGTTCCTTTGGCACGCACTTGAAACAAGCCCATCAGAAAGAGACGGCTGTAGGGTGGAGTGAGAGAGAGGGGTGTAGAGTGCGGGAGGGAGAGGGAACGACGGAGTACACCTTTCAGCGCCAGGTTGTGTTTTTGTCTCATTTCAATTGTTTGCTCTGTCAAAATTTACATCACTTCGAGTGACGGAGTAAGTAGAAGAAAAATCTGGAAAAAGTGGCGGGAAAAGGGAAGGAGGAAGCAGATAGCATTCTTAATTCTTACAGGCACAGTAAAATTCTATTATAATATACAAATATTTATATTTATTTTGTAATATTTATAAATGAAAATGGTTTTTTAATTTTGATTCCCAGAAATATGTTAATCAGAATAATTGATTTTAACAATTATATTCTTTTAAATATTTTAGATTAAATAATAATAGTATTTTTGGTTTTTATATATCTAATATTTTCTAACAAGTTTTCTATTATTCCAGTCCTTACTGTACCGCGTTCTAAACTTAAAGTCCCTCTTGTGGCTCTTTAACACTTTCGTGTTTTGGTCTCTGTTTTTCTCTGTGTCCCTTGTTCGTCTTATCAGCGGCTTTTTGGCCCATCTGAAGTGGCCCTGAGTAGTTAGTCATTCCGGGCCATTCGTAGTTCATTTGCCGTTTTCATGTTTCACTGGAAATCGCAGAAACAAAGGCCGGCAGAGTACTTAAAATTGTTAAATTTGAGTCGCGGGTAGAAAGGTGGACTATCTCCCGGCTTCCATCTCGTTCTGAGGAGGTGAAGAGTTCTTCGCCCCGTGGGCGTTGGCGTTGGTGTGGCCAGCGGCTATTATTGCCAACTCATTTCGTACGTTCTCCCACAGAATCCAGAATCGGAGGGGCTATGGCACACGCCCACTTCGGAAGCCATAACTTCTGACATTCGAGCACACAGACTCGCCGTCTCACACTCCTTCGACTACTGGCACACGAACAGCGCCTATAATTATGAACCATAATGCAAACATGTGCGAAAACAACGAAAAAGAGTGCTAAATGGGAGAGTTTTGTACGGGGGATACCCTATAAGCCAAATTTGGCGGAGAGCCAGTGGAGGTGGTGTCATGCACTGGGAATAAAAATAGATTTTGATTACACAGGAATCGAAATGTTTTTGGGATATATAAGAAAGTTCACTTGTGATATTTTATATAAAAAGTATAAATTAAAGTAAATTAAATAATTCTTAAGAATTAGCAAATAAATTTAATAGATATTTATATAAGGAGTTGATTTTTTTATACTTAAAATTTAATATAACAAATAAAACTATCTTTCCTGCAGTGTTTTTGCATTGTTGCGATTTTCCTAGTATCCTCGGTCAATTTAAGGGGTATTAAGAACAGAACCCAAATGCGGATCCTATAGCCCCTCCACTTGGACCACGGCCAACTCCATTTCAAGTGTTTAATTACGGAATGCTGCTGAAAATAACCTCAGGCTTTATAGAGAAGCGCGCTTTTCTTCCCGCGATTCTTTGCTCCGTTTTGGAGCGATCCGAAGATTGGCTCTGAGGCATCTTTCCTCTGGTTATCCGGCCGCTGCTTGATAATTACAATGTTTTGTTGGATCACTTTGTTAATGAGTTTCGCATAGATCTCGTTCTGCCGCCTCTTGGATTATTATGATTCCCAAAACCAACTCGAAATTGATGTCTTTTTTATGAGGCGGACACTTGAAACAACTCCAGATGTCCGTCCCGCCGCTCGGGTGTTTCGGTTTTGTTTGTTTACAATGCCCGCCTGGTAGTTCATAAACTTCACACATTTTAGACAGAAGTCTGAATCGCTCACATTATCAACCATTTTATAACATTTTTGGCTCGGGTTCCGAGCTTGGTGTCATTATTATGAGCATAAAACAAGAAAGGAAGCTACCTTCGGCCAGCCGAAGCTTATATACCCTTGTAGATAAAAGAATACTCACTCGGTGCAGTTCCAGGGATTCCAGATTCAGCGTTTCGATTTATTTCAATTTTGTTTTTAAGTAGTCAAGAATCAAAACGCCTACTTCCTACAAAGTTACAATGAATTTTCTTATATTTGTTTGGGAGCCTTAAGATATAGTGGTCCGATCCGGCTGGCTCCGACATATGTACTACCTGCAATAGAAAGAAGACCTTCGGGAAAGTTTCATCGCGATAGCTTTAAAACTGAGAGACTAGTTCGCATAGAAACGGACAGACGGACAGACGGACAGACGGACAGACGGACATGGCTAGATAGACTCGGCTATTGGTGCTGATCAAGAATATATATACTTTATGTGGTCGGAAACGTCTCCTTCACTGCGTTGCAAACATCTGACTGAAATTATAATACCCTCTACAAGGGTATAATGAAATATTTCCATTCGTTTCGTTCCGTTTTCATGCCCCATACATATTTTTATTCAACGGCGTTCCCATCGCTGTCTGTTCATCCGATTTCGTCTCGTGTCTGCCACATGTGTGCTTTGCTCTTTTGTATTGTGTAGCTCATAAATTTTCGCAATGTCGCTGTTTTGATCTAACCGCCATTTGAAAAGTGACTAAATAAAGTCTGGGCTCCCAATATTTGGACAGGAAGACAAAGGACTCCAGATACTTTCATCTGCATAAACTTCTGCTTTTTCAAAACTACCCATGCTCAGCATGTTTCTGCGAAGTATTTTGTGCAACTATGCATGGAAACTCTTCTTCGCCGGCGACCAACAGTTCAAAATGTTTCGATTACAGCCGAAAATTGTTGGCCAAAGTTTAGCGAGTCATGTGGATGAAAGTTGGGCTATGTTTAGTTTGCAAATCATCGAAACTAAAGTGGCTTCAGTGGACTAAGTTCGGGGCGTGGCCTCATGCCTCATTGCTAAATAACAATAGTCGTTGGCAGGGGGCACAAGCACAAGTCGAGAGCATCGTTGTCCAGTTGACGTTAATTAAACGAAATTCGCTGGAATTTAAATGCAATTGCTGTACAATAAATTCGAGAAGAAGGAGGGGGCTTTGAAAATAAAACCCAGTACAATTGTCACGCGCCATAAAATCAAGCAGCTGGAAAAGCGCAAAAAAGGCCACAGTCAAAGTTGCCTTTTGTCCGGTGGCGTATGCTTAATGCGGTTGAATGGGGTTAGGGAATAGGGGTAGGGTTGGGAAAAGGGGGTTGTGTATGTATGACATGTGTCAGTCGTGCTGCTGCTGCTGCAGCTGCCCCATCGGAAACAGTTTGCGTCACATTCTTCTCTGCTAATTGAAATAAATTAACTAAAACCAAGTTGAACGAGGAATATGCCCCAAAGACGTTAACTGCCGACCAGTTAGGGGTGACTGACCACAACAAGGCAGAAAATTTGCTCAAATCTACTCATCTACTCGGCTTCGACTGAATTTACCCCCATCTTTTCGGAGACCGCAGCAAAAACGCTTTTCCTACTTTCAGCTGGCTGCTCGAAAACTTTTCCTGGTTTCGGTTAGTTTCTGTTTCAGTTTACGAATAAAAGTCATCTAACCACCGCAGGCAGCAGGAGTCGGCAAGGGAGTACACTGGGGGGAAAAATTATGAACTTAGAAAAAGAAAAAAGTTATTCGGAAGGGAGTGAACTTCATTTAAAATGCATACCTCAAAATGCCATTAAAAAGTTTTAATAATTGTATTAAAGTTTCCTAACATATAAAGGTAAATCTTGTCAGTTATGTTGTTTATGATTTTATGGAAATATTTTTTAAACGGAAAATATTGTTAGGAAGGCTAATACAAAAGTATTTTTAATTTTAGTTGGATTTCTGAGACTATAAGTATTGATCATTAACATTTTGAGATATATTTTAATTCTTTTTTTGCCAAAGAATTTCATTTAGGAGAATGTATTATAGTAAATATGCAAACAATTTTGTTATTTTGTAGGACATAATGACTCTAAAATTAATTAACACAATTAAATTATTTCTTTTAGATTTCTTTTTACCTTTTCCACACTTATTATTATGCTCAGTGCAATTGTGCAGAGGGTGTGGACCCTGGTTAGTTGTAGTCCTGTGTCCATTACTGAACGGACAGCTGTTGCTAGGCTCCGAATCGAGGGGTTTCGGGGTTTTCGAGGCGTGCTTGCAGCGCAGAGAATTAATGTAAATATTGACAGGAGTTCGATGCCAGGATGAAACCAGACAGGAGCTGTGTGTGTGTCCTATTTGATTTTGTGCGTGCCCGGGGACACAGAGCGAGAGAAAGGGAGGTCCTGGGACTAATGGCATTGCGGTTAGATTGTAGTTTCCCACCTCTTGCAAACGAATTCCAATTAGAAATAAAGTTGACAAAGAACTGATGCGGGGGAGAATTTCGAAATTCGAGCCCAATCAGTGGAAATCGGCTGGGTAATAAACCCAAATTGGGAATGCGCGTTTCCAACGTAAAAGCCGCAATCGAAACTGCATTTTGGTGGGAATAGACTAAAAGAAGAGAGCTATGAATTGAGTTGAGTATCTGTTGATTGATGTCGCATCATAAAGAAAGCAGCCAGCCAATTAAGCGAAATCTATTAAAAGTGAATAGAGAGCGGGGTAAAAGGAGACAGAACGCTTACCTACTGCGTGTGGCGGGGACCCAGAAAACAGATTCATTTTTATTCGACTTGATAAATGACACTTTTATGGCCCAAATAAACGCGGCATCCCCCCTCCCTCGCTAGGGGCTTAAATGCTTGCCTCTGATTAATCAGCCGCAATCATCTGATGTTTTAAGCGGCTTAAAACGGACACAGATCCAGTTTGGGTTCGTATTCTGGATGTTGGATTCTGAACCTGGGGGATTTCGGCCTTCTCTGACAGCCACTCTCGAGTGCAAATGAATTTTGATGGCCAATACTTGACGTTCATTTCATGGATTTTGAGTTCATTAAATTGCCATTTAAGATTCTTTATTTGTTTGTTTTTTTCTTTATGTTTTTTTTTTTTGGGTTTTGAGCGAGAACACCTAATAAACAGAACGTAAAACTCGTTAAGGTAGAAATTTTTATGTAAATTCCACAAATTGCTGGTATTTTTAGGCGCCTTCGCGGGCTAATAAAGGATCAAGGATTGGTCTGTCCTTGTTTACTGTCTTTTTTGCGCTCTACCCCTCGTTTTTCGTTTTTAATTTAAAATCGAATAAATTTTCATGAAATTCCAGTTAAAAATGTCAAAAGCTGATTGATAGCTGGCAGACAGAAGCGAGACGCGAAGAAGAAGGAGTGTTGAGGAAGGGAGAAGGGATGTGCGATATGGGTACCTACATATGAAGAAGGCATAGGAGTATCCTGTTTCGGTCTTGGGTCTCTAACTCGTTCCAGCGCTTCAGTCTTCCAGCGGCACCTGCAATCTTTCTTCTCTGTCTCGTTTGCTCTCCTTTTAACTCCCCACCTTATAGGCAATCTCTTCAACAATATCAAAAATTAATCACTTTTTCCCTTGCGTTACAGCTACGCACTGGAAGGAAGCAAGGAATGGAAGAAGAACGTAAAGGGAATGGAAGTGCATAGGGTGAAAAGAGTAGAAGAATGAAGGAGAAGAATTGGGGGAAGGGGGCTACAAGGTGGTTCAGCACTTACTTCGGTAGTTTCTTAGGGGCGTTGAAGGGGGCGTGGCTCAGTCTGATGTGCAACGAAATTGGATTTCTGCTGCTGACTTATCCCCTTCTGAATCTACACTCGGAAAATATACACTCAACTATACAAAGAGCTTGGGATTACAAAATAAATGTGTTGTAGAATATTATATTACTTTTTTCCATTTCCAATAATTTAATTCAGAAATCCTTTAAAATTAAATATATTTATATTTAAAACTTATTTGCTCTTTTTTTCCAGTATAAACATAAATCCTTTCTTCACCCTTTGAACAACTTTAAAAAACCCGCTTTCCCTTTTCGAGAACTACCCAACTTGTATCTCATCAAATGTGTTGATAATTAGCAAGTTTTCGGGATTTCGCCTCGAGGGCGTTAAATTGTTTACTTTCCCTCCCCAGCGGATGACCTAGTGGCCGTCTCTCTGGGTCACTCACTCCACGATGATTAATGCCCGGCACCTAATGAGCAATTGTGGGGAATTCACGGACACAGACAGGGACACAGGGACATCGGGGAATCGGAGAATCGGAGAATCGGTAACATCAATAAATTATAAATTAAAGAAATCCATTTCGGCCTCTCTGTCCTTTTTTGTTGTGTTTCGCTGGCTTCGAGTGGACCAAAAGTCAGCTTAAGAATTCCTGGCCGGCAGTCATTAAGCTGCAACTGGGGGATCGAGGGGATCCACGGGAATCCGTGGAGGATAGCAGTTAACTGGGTGCCCAAAGTGGAGTCGGCAAACAAGAGCTGATGACTTTTGGAATTTTGATTAGGAGCACAGACATGTTCAAAAGGATTTTTGTTAACGCGCTTCGGACTTTGAAAAATGCTCCCGCGGAAGGGGTTCCATCCGCATCGGATTGGCCATTGTATTGATGAGTTGCTGCTGATGTTGTTTTTGGGTTTGAAATATCCAAGCAATCCGATGCCAATTAAGCGAAAAACAGAACACACCGTAGACTCGGCGGTGGAGAACACAACAGAACTTCTAACTTGATGTTTGAATGGGGTTACTCACCGTAAAAGCTCTTTGATAAAGACCACTCTGTGGTTTAACATAAATCCTGCGGTCCAAATGTTGGTTAAATTGTACAAAAAAGGCTAATAGTAAAGCAAGCAAAACAAATCTTCACAAGGTTAAAAAAAGTAACAATCGTACCATAATTCTCTTAAAAATTTTGAAAGTGTTATAATTTTCAACCAAAAAAATATAAAAAATCATTCGAAACAAATTAACCCCTTATAAAAAATGCGAAAAATTTGAATTTTTTTATCTATTCAAAAGTGATGTGGATCGTTTACTTATAATATTAGCTGTTAAAAACAGTCGTCCTTTTTGCTGTGGTATGTATTTTTACATAATTACGACGACAAAACGAAGAAAAAAGTTATGTTTTTCCTATATATATACTGCTAAACCTTGAAATTATAACACCTTAGCATTCTGACTAGAAAAAAAGAAAGAAAAAAATCCTTTATATCTAGAGGTTTTTGAATTATGGGCTTTGAAATTTCTGAGCTAGCTCAGTGACCGGATTTTTCATGCTAAATCTGTCACAGTGCCGCCGCTTTTGCTTCTGGAAAATGCATTTGACCAAACTTGATTTGTGTGGCACTGTGGGGTGGAGGGGTTTATCTTCCGCCTAGAATCTCTCTCCATCTACCACTTCGAATATGTTGCGCATTTTTATGGCGGTTTGCAATTAGCGCAGCTGTCATGGGCGAACCCAGGGCAGATTGTCCGAGACGTCACCTTCCAGTCCGGCCATTTTCAACACCTCGAATGGTGGTGGCCACTTGGCCATCTAATTCCACTTTCAGGCAGAACCATTTCCGCTATTTTGCATTTCCCCAGCGAGGCGGCAAGGAGGCGGAGTGGCCATAAAACTTGCAAGCGGCCTCAACAGTTTATTGCAGCTGCAGCAACAGCAGCAGCAGCAACACCAAAGGCACAGCAGCAACATCGACGGCGAACGCAGCGAAACGAGTTCAAGTTTATGGCCTGGAGGCGGTGCAGTTCGGGCCATTGAAGGAATCGAACTGCAAGGAACTGGCCAAGTCGGAGGTCTAAAAGTCGTCAAACGTCAATTATCCAAAAACGTGTCCCTGGCCGGCAGTTGCGTTCCCAATTGGTCCCGCCACCACTAATTAAAATTGCTTTAGTCATGGACCCTTGTTCGTATGGCTTTTGGCCCCTAAGAGTTTGCTTAGGACTCTGCACTGATTGATTCCCAATGAACTTGGCATTTATTGTAGCCCAAAAGCTGGTGGCCATATATCTTCTAAAGCCAGTTTTATTGTTTAAGGGCACTATTAAAAAAGAGGGGCGAACGCTTTGAAGGTTACATGAACTTTATTATATGAAACTGGCTAAGTAAAAATACAATTTGTATGTTGGTTGGTAAGAATAATGTATGTTAGATAGAATTCTCTTTTGGTAACAAATGTATACAAACATTATTTCCTGTATTTGGTAAATATCATATGTATTTTCCCAACACTTTCAGGAAATTCTCCAGCTGACATTCATCCGCAACCGATTTGTTGGACAGTCGGATTGGAGTCACAACGCCAGCAAAAGACTAAACTCGTACATATCAGAAGGCAAATTGACTACGGCTTAGCAAGAGCTTAGAAGATGATCGCTTGAGGCCATTTCCTGCACTTTCAGTCTTTCCGCTGACCAAAGCTTCCTTTTCCAGTCAAATGCCTCTGTTACCTCCGCTCCTCATCCTTCTGCCATTTGTGGCCTGTTTCTGTGCCTCCAGACCAATAATCACATTTGCTTATATGAGCACATGCAGAGTAGTTGCTGGTGTGCAATTGCTAGTAAGCAGTTGCTGGTAAGCAGTTGCCGGTGTGCAGTTGCTGCTGTGCGTGCTAGTGGCCACCGCAACAACTGCAACAGCAACAACAACTGGCCTTATCTGCGGTCTGCATCTAGTACAGGAGCTAGAAATTACAGAGAAGAAAATTATTAATTATTGATTAAATCACTAGAATACAGCCTAAAATTTGAGTTTCAAAATGAAAATAATGGCTTGTTTCAAGCAAAAAACGTTAAAACTATAAAATAAAAATAGGCAACTATTTACGTTTTTACAGCTTTTAATTTAAAAAATAAAACCTTAACATTATTTTCAATTTTTTAACTAAGCACACCAAAAAGTACTCCCATTTATTTTAAAAAACCAATAAAATAAATGGATGATATACAAAGAAAAGAATATTTTTTTTTAAATCATTGTAATTCCAACGTTATTACTAAAAAGATAAAAACATACCACCAAAAACATAAACATATGAATATTTCTTAAGGACCGTATCACAGAATTTTACTCGTATTTTCTCTCTGTGTAGGCGAGTGGCCAGAGCTGCCCAGCTGGCAGCCCGATGTGGTGCGCTAATTTGATTTCCTACTGGCAACACTTGCGGTCTCCCCAGTCGAAGGCGACGTCAATGTGTGGCCGGTGGACTCAACCTGGAACTGGACGAAACCTAGAGTTGCGGATGGAGATGGAGGATGGAGTGGGAGATGGGGCTTTATGGCTGGGATCTGGAGCTGGAGAACCGCCTGACAGCCGTTGCAGTCGCTCCATTTTGCAATTTGCATAATTACCGTTGTTTGACTTTAATGCAGCTCCGCATCCGCCGAATGCGACGAGTCCAACGAATCCAGACCTCCGATGAAGTTGGATGTGGATGAGGAGACGGAGCTGCGGATGACGATGTGGCAATGGTTTTTGTTGCCCTGCACACAACTTTTCATTACTTTTAATTGCTGTGGCCAATGAGGAAGCAATTTGTAGGGCCACACTTTTCCATGGGGGAGTTGCTGTCGTCGGTCGGTTGGTGTTGTAAGTTGCAAGTTGCAGGTTGCTCGCTGTCGGGGGAGCAACAGTTGGCCAGGTGCCTTCCAGTTGCTCCTCCTCAGCTCAGCTGTTTGGCAAAAATTAGAAATGTATTAGGTAACCAAACATGATGCATGGGAGTTTTGTTTGTTCCACGGTTAGTATCGATGTTGCAGCTTTTGTGGCCACAAGCAACCGCAGCAGCAATGGCTGCAATCCGCAACTAGCAACTACCAACCAGCAACTAGCAACATCTAAGCGCAGCTTCATAAAAACTGATAGCTTAAATGCGATATTTGTGTGAGCTGTATTGGCAGATAAGTTGAATTCCATTGGAATTGGTTTGCGACTGGAAAAATAAGGAAATATAAAACCTCTTGAGAGCCTCGTATGGCTTGTGACCCAGACCTTCTCTGTTGGGCTCTGAACTTTACATAACAAAATTGTTAAGTAGGCTAAATTGGTAGCAATTTAATAAAGTGAGACAATTTTACAATTCTGCAGTATACATCTAGTGCAAAAATAATATATTTCAGTTTCACTTTATTACAAGTATTTTAAAATATTTTACAGGATTATTTTATTAAAACCAAATTATGTCTGTTATAACGATTTTTTTACGAGTAAAATTTTTTTTGCAAAAATAAAAAGGCGTATTGGGCTTATTAGGAAGTACGAAATACCTAACATCATTTTTTTTTATCAAACTATTATTATCCTACTCAGGAACTTGGACAGTTTAATTTCTTTAAAAACCCATTAAAGAATTTTACTTTGCACAATATTCACCTTTAACGGGTCAGTCCAAAATACAACCCATGGGGTATTGGATAAAAATAAACCAAGAAAAAAGCTTTTAAATATCCCTAAAGGTCTTATCTCCCCGATAGCAGAGATTAATTGAGTGTTTTCGTTTATTAAGCATATTTTACACCCTCCCTTTTGCGATCCCCATGCCAAAGTGCAATTCATCTGGATAAAAATCTGCTGTTGCCGAGCCCGAGATTTCCATGCTCTGTCAGTTTCCGTTCCCCGGTCCCAGCTCATCTCATGCCATCTCATCCGATGGTCAGCGGACCCAGATGCAGAGACAAATTTATAGGAATCATTCTAAGAATTAATAAATCTCAAGTTTCCAGTCGGGCCGAACCCTTGCGATGGAATATTGAGAAGGGTACCGAGAGATTCGCTGATCTGGCTGGCAATTTCGCCTTATTTCTTTTCTGCTTATTTACTTTGCTTTGTGTTTGTTATGGTTTTTGGTTTTCTGGGTTTTCAGGGTCTTGAGGGTTGACATTAAATGCTTAGTCGCTGGCCGCCTAATGTTCATGTTGCGGTTCACGTTCGATTTAATTTTCAATTTATTTTAGTAAAAGTCTGGTCCAGTTCCAAACTGGAGCTTTTTCGGCTGGCCTAATCGGATTTGTCGCTTTAATGAAGCGCACAAAATAAGTTGCAAGAAATGCGCCGAAATTCGCGCTAATGAAACATATTTCTCCGGCTCAACTTTTTCCTTATTTTTTTGGGCGTGGGCTTAATGTTTGAGGGGATTCCACAGCACACCGGTAGCTGTCATGTTCTGATTATTTTAATTTGACACTTCGTGCGGCGGCAAACAGAAAACAAAAAAATCAAAAACCAAAGCGAAGGGAACTTCATTAAAAATATTGTCAACGTAGAAAAGGGAAAACTCATATGCGCGGGGCGATAAAAATGCCAAAAAGCGAATGAAATGCGAAGCCTTTGGCAGCTGACAGTGGGCTGGATGATATCCGACTGCCGATTCCGAACCAGATCGGGAATGTCAGGAACGGGAGACCAGCCCACAACATCTGGCTGACAGCCGAAACTTGAATATTTCATGGGACCGCGCGATGAGTGCGAATTTGATTAAAAACGGCAAATGAAATAAAATATGGAATATCCATTGATGATGAGTGTGCGGTGCGGGTAAATAAAATGGAATTTTAAATATGCCACAGGCGAAGGGTCAACGAGCTATTCGGCTATCTCTGTATCTCTGTTCACAGGCCATGTCCATGTCCTGGATATAAAAACCCAATGAAGTGTTAAATTTGGTAATCTACTTTGGGCCTTTTTTGGCTGGGTGCGGAGTGAGAAGGAGCCCTTTGGAACATGGCTAGTTAATCTGTCTTCTGTGTAGGCGTCACTCGACGTTAAATGGACTTTGCATGCTGATCCCCGGACATGTCCTGCCATTCCCCCTTCCCCCTCCTCCGCATCGTCTGTGGCCATTGGCCAAAATAATTAGCCAGCCCAGTCAGCCGTAAACCGTCCGAAGGCAACGAAGGCTTTGGTTTTGAAATTGATTTGATTTTCCGGCAAATCAAATTGTTGTTTTGCCTGCCTGGCATTCTCCCCACCGGTTTTCACACAATAATTCTGCCCCTTTGTTTCCCTGATTTCCCCTGGACTTCCGCCCCGATGCCCAGATCACGTCAGAAATCGCCTTAAATTTAAGTTCATAAAAGCCATTTTTGCCAATCATTGAATGTACCAATTAAGCAGTGTTTGGATGCGATGCCTTCGACAAATCAATCAAAGGGCAACAAATTTCAGGTCTTTTTTTGGGGTCTTAAGGGTATTATGTTTGGACCAGAGGCGACAATAGCGTAGGCAGCGCAGCACGTATTCAATAGATTCGTTTTCATTAATCATCATTGCAACATCAAAGCAGGTAAGTCGCCTGCGGTGCGCTATATGTGCTTTATATACATACGTGGACTGATGTGCCGTACGTGATTTGCTAAATGTATATGGGATTAGCCGGTGAGCTGGTTACCGCAAGTAAACGGAAATAAAACAGTGAGCACTGGAGGGAAGTCATTCACTACACTGACAGAGAAATAGAAAGGGTTCGGGTATAATGAACTCACTTTTTGATAAGTAGGGATGGGGTTCTGTGATTTATATAGCCTAAATAGTCTCAACTATTTAATTAAAAATTCTGAAAGAAGTTCCATATTTGTAAATATATTCAGTGAGTTATAAAAAAAACTCATAAATTATAAAACATAAAAAAGGATAAATTTTTTTAATCAGGAAAATCATTATTTTTGGTCCAGATTTCTAAAACAAAATTTGGTAAAAAATTCGAATATCCATTGTGATATGAGCTATATATAAAATCTAATTTTATTCCCATCACTAATCCCCAACGCTAAGCAAATTAAAATTTAAATAGACTAACCATTAGACGATACTTAGACTCACACACACACATGGGCAGAGTGCAACTTCCGCTTCCGTGGACCAGGAGCAATTCCCAGCTGAACCGGACTCCGGTCCTTCGGGGCTCAGGGATTCTCTGACATCCCCGGGACGGAGTGCAATGTCCTGTGCTCGTTGTCCCGGCTTAAACACGCTTTATTCAATTAGCTGCATCCGGTTATTACCTGCATGTAAGCCACCCAATGCCCACCCCCCAATTCCGCCGCATTATCCCTTTGCGGGAACACAGGAATGTTCGTCCTGGAATGTTTATTTATGCGCATTTGTGCCATGCGTTCAGCTATTTCCAGCTGAGCGCTCCGCTTCTGTGTGCAAAATTACAAAATCATTTTCAAACCGCACTCGGAATCCCGAAATACCGAAGCCCCCGACCCCGAAGGTTTTGCACAGTCCACAGTTTAGTAGCGAGCAAATTAAATTTTGTGCTAAACTCAAAAGCACCAATTCCCCAGCTCCCCATGTTGGTTCGGCTCATTAAAAGTTTGTCTGTGCTGCGTTTAGGAATAACCATAAACAATATTTGCTTACATTTGTTGGTTTAATTTTCACAGCTACTGGAATTCCGGATTTTTGCCGTTTCCTGCGGCAGTTCCGTGTTTTAAATTGGATTGCATTTTACACCATTTAAAGTTTTGCTTTCAAAAAACTGGTTTCTGGTCGTTAATACAATTATGTTAATGGCGTTAACAGCGCTGTTAGATGTGTGGCATTTAATGGGGCATACTTTTTGGGTTGACTGTAAAAATATAAAATGTAAAAAATGTAGAGAAATAAATTAAATTTTTAAATCCTTTTAGCTCGTTCGAAATTGTCATATTTATTTTGTGAAATGAAACCTCACACATTAAAATAAATCGTTGTACTTTTTATACACATTAATCCTTTTTCGAACTCTACTAAAATAGTAAGTCAATTAAGAGGAAGAGATAGTAAGCTAAAACAGCCAAAAGGCAAAAGCGAACTTAAATAAACGTATCCGACTTAAAAATGTTCATAAATAAAATATTTCTCACTTTTTCATTCTATTCATAACATGGCCATTAAAATTATTGCAAGGATATGTTGCATGAATAAAAGGACAAAAAGACAATTCGTAAGCCGAAAGCTTAAAAGTTGAATAACAATTTGCTTTTAAATATTTTCTTCTTCAAGCCAACACTAAGAGTAATACGGCCGGTGTCATATGAAAGTTTATTTATGTTCGACAGACCGCCGAAAAAAGGTTTTATTAAATATATGCATATATCATGTAGGAAATCTCGTTGTAAGCCATTAAAGAAATATATATTTCGTTTTAAAGAGATGTCAGCGTGTCTGCAGTGCAATATTTATTTATTGCATTTTCCATCTCGTTTATTAAATCTCAAATAAAAAAGTGCATAATATATTCGCCCTTTGTTGATTTATCTGTGACATGCAATTTAATCCGGACCAGTTGAAATAACTGGGTAAAAAGCGGATCGAAAAGAGACTGCAGCCATGTGGCACATGTAGTTAGCGTAACCTGTTACCACATCCTCCTCGAAACGACAATAATCACAGTAATGCGCCAGATAACAGTCAAAATATCGAGAACGAGAGAGCGAAAAAAGGGCTCCGGGGACTTCAATGACAAATCCTGAAAGGAAATGCGAAAATAAAGTTGGCTATAAAGTTTATCCAGCCACGATGACGGGCCAGCTGAGGGGAAAATAAGAAATGTTTGGCCAAATAAGCTGTAATAACTGCTACTGCTGCCTCTGCCTCCCAAGGGCCACCCACAATTAGCGAAAGCAGCTTACTCAATAATTTAATAGAATTGATTATTATTTAAGTGCGGACAAGCCAATTTCTGGCCAAGGCGAAAGGGCTGCGAAG